>NC_136959.1:11367401-11389901 GCF_032717465.1 Coenobita brevimanus
AAATATATAGTGCTTCCAGAAACATGAGTCTACGTGGGTCTTTTTCATGGTCCGTTATTTCAGTATCTCTTTCGATGTGCTGACGGGAAAGAGAGGTGTTATGATTAGTTCTGTAGTGATTGTTTATTGATTTGTTCTGTAGGTGACATGTGAGACGCCTTGGCAGTCCAGTCCTCGTCATTCCTACGTTAGTATGAGGCTCACTGTCCTCATTTATGCAAATATGTCGGTGATGATGTGGTCTTCTTGCATGGGCGTACTTTTTACGGCAGGGCTGTTCTTGAGTGATAGATGGGAGATTTTGCAAGTCTTGTAGTAAGCGATTAGTGCGAGACTTCCCAAAAGTGACAGATGAATATTCCCTTGGCCATGCATATGGCAACGTCAAGACACCCAAGCCAGGCGTCCTTCTTCAGCCCATCATCTCTCAGATCCCGACTGCCACCTACTCCATAGCAAAGAAATTGAACGAAATACTCATACCCTAACTACTTACAGACTACTGCCTGACATCAGCCAGCCGTTCCTTGAGATTCTGAAGGATGCACCCCCTGCAGAAGACCACATCATCGCATCTTTGGACGTCGAAAGCCTTTTTACCAACGTGCCCGTGGACAGAGCGATATAATTCATCCTTAGCGGAGTACATAGGTATGAAGAAACTACGATATATATATATATATATATATATATATATATATATATATATATATATATATATATATATATATCAAATGAAAGCAAGTGAGCGTCTGGGCTGGGAGGATATTCAGGTTAATACCCATAAGTATATTCCATTAGGATAATAAAATAGATGTCGTTGTTAAAATGCTAAAAGTTTCACTGCGTTCCATAACAATCAGAATATTTCTCCAGTTCAGTTTGCTTTTCGCCACAAATACAATCAAGCCATCAGGACAAACACATGGCCTTCCTAAGGGATTCGGGGCTGTTCGGCCAGACTGCCTAGGGAACAACAACAACAACTACTACTACTACTACTACTACTACACATGATTCACCTATTGTATTGCCAACAAGAGTACGTCCCTCTATCGATGAATTTCTTAGTCTCAGTATTTTATTCTAGTCCAAAAGAAAATGCTGATAAATTATAGACAATATCTTTAATAACGGCATTCATATGTCTGCCCATTTCATTCACAGTACCACTTAAAGGACGTGAAGCTATTATCAGTCACTGAAACACCACATTTCTCTTCATAAAAGCCTTCCAACACAAATGAAAATAGGTTGCCCGGGTATTGTTGGATGTGTGCAGACGTGCATGAGTAACTGTGATGACCGAGGCACACAGGCTTTGACAAATTTGTGGCTACTCTCACCAAATTACACGCAAGTACATACACTGTAGAGTAATGCAGGTTATGGGGTGGAACATTTTGTGTATATAAAATGTGTTTATTTATTTCGCCTATGCTTTCCTCTTCATCTCTGTTAGTCTCTCTTCTTTTCTTATCAACCTGTATAGTACATTTATTACCAACCACTTAATCCATTAGATCTGCCCCTCCGCTCCCTCGTCCCCCTTCCCCTCCAGGGTTAATCACCACGGCCACACCGCTGTAGATTAGTGCAACACCTGGGCAGGTTATTCCCACCTTGACCACTCAGGTGTTACTAGATACTTTATTGCTCTGCTTGGGGTTAATCAGTGAATGGCCGCATAGTAAAGTCAAGGTCCCAGGGTTATATCTGATGTTTCACCCCTTTGACCAGCAGGTTGTTGCAGATATTGTGCTCTCACAGTGCGCATTCTTGTCTGTTATTATAATTTTCCGTACCTTCACCTTCCTTTGTACTGTCTTGGTTTTACTCCTTTGCCGTATTCTTTTCATGTGCTCCTTTTTCTAAATCTCTTTTCACATCTACTTTTCTCCATCTTTACTTTCTCTTGTCTCCCAGCCTAATGTCCTCTGTTATCTTCTCCTTTCTTGCATTCTAGTCTTTTCTCTTTAATATTTGATTCCTATTTCTTTCTTTTCATTCTCTCCGACAAGGAGAGTATGTTTTCACCCCTGTTTGTTTGTTAGTTTTTGTTAGCAGGATTGCTCAAAACTAAAAGAGAGATTTGGACCAAATTTGGTGGGTAAACAGCTCATGTCCCAGGGAACAATCGATTAACTTTTGGGACCGATCGGAATCGTATTATATACAGATTCTGGATCCGTAAACACATTTTGCGAAACCCTAATCAGTGATGAGAAAACCTAACCCATTAGGCAGAGAGGTTTGGAAATTACGTTGCCTTTCTCGGACAGATGTGCTCCATTGAGTGCCCCTCTAGTTGTGTAATGTTTTCTTGTATTTTGAGCCCAGTGCCCTTCGATATTTATTCTGCGTTTCTTAAGAAGATTCACTTATTACATCCTTGCACGCAAAGATTTTCTGTGTGTGTGTGTGTGTGTGTGTGTGTGTGTGCGTCAGCAAAATTATTCACAGTTTTTATTCGATTTCAGTCAAACATAGTGGAGGGATTTAAGGTAAGTTCAGGAGTCGAGCTTTCCTTTTTTAAACCAAAGGATAAAAGTCAATCACAGGATTTTGTCAGCCTTACCCAGCAAGGTCAACTTAAATATTTTTTTATCTGATTTATGCCAAACTTTGTGCAGGGGTTGATGATATGGCAGTAGTGAATGGAATCAGTTCCTAAGTCAGTCAGCGGTCAGAACCAGAGGACAAAGTCAAATTTCGATCAGTATATCGGTTTGTGAGGAAATTAAATAAAGCAGTTTTGGTTTGACTTGAAACGAGCTTGGTAGAAATTTTGGGAGGTCAATAATTAGCTGACCTAGTTTATAGATGAATACGTCAAAGGTCAAGGTCACATGGCAAGATCAAATTAAACCGTAATTATCCGATTTACAACACCTTTCCTCGAAAAGTTGATGGTAAGGCAAGAATACAAATCTGAATTTGAGAACAACCAATTACAATTCAAGATCACAGGGAAAAGATTAGAGGTCAGGGTTATATGGCAATCAACTTAATCGGTTTCCATTCGATTTACGCCAAACATTGTACTGTAAGGTTGTTCAGCGAAAAGCAAGGTTAAAGGGATTCTCTTTTAAGGCAGTCTATCGAAGGGGAAGGTCAGATGTTCGACCTTATAAATCGAAGTTTTGATTTGCTGTGGATGAAGCTTGCTAGAAGGACTGATGATGAACCAAGAACAAGGGATCCAGTTTTTAGAACAATAAGGTGATGACAAATGTAGCAGGACAAGGTCATCTCAAACGCATAGTGGAAGTGTTAGGGGTTAGGTAAATGTGATATGCTTTGACACGGAGAGTAATTGCCCGAGGTGCAAAGTCACTGTAGAAAGTCAAATGCTCAGCCCCTAGACTAGCTGATGGTGAGGGTGTTACACTCTGAATGCTCCTTCATTTTCTTCTCTCATTCACACTTTTCGAACCGTTTCTAATTAAAACCGATTTTGTAATTTATTTCTCACTCTATTCTCTCTCTTTTCTCTCTCATTGTCCTCCCTTTCTTCCATTCTCTTTCTCCCCCTGTCATGTCACATAACCCTTATTACATATCCCTCTCCCATCATCTCAAGTTCCATCTCCTCTCTCTCTCTCTCTCTCTCTCTCTCTCTCTCTCTCTCTCTCTCTCTCTCTCTCTCAGTTATTATAGACTTCCCTGGCTACTTTCTTATAGATCTGTTTCATCTCTCCTTACCTCGTTCCCTCTCTCGTCTCTCCTTTCTACCACTTCTCCCTTCTAATTACCAACACCCACAAGTGCCAACAAGAACAACTCTCCACCCAAGTGTGCAGCCCAAGTTGGCAAGTGGATGGTCCGGAGTGGCGAGACGTGGTGGAGGAGAGAAGACACAGCGGAGGACCCACGGTGGTAAGGAGAGAAACAGTGGAAGAGAGAGGAATGGAGGAGCACTGAGAGGAGGGAGAGAGGGGAAAGTTTGAGGGAAAGAAGGAGGGAGGAATGGAGGTAGACAAAGTGGGGGGAGAGAGAGAGGGGAAAGGATGGGTAATGAAGTAAAAACTTGTGAGTGGAAGATATAATGGAAAGGGAGAGAGAAGGAAACAGACAAGAAGAGATGATAAATGCATGGATGGTGGAATGGTGGCAATGTGAATAACGAGAGCCGTTCAGGAGGCTTTGGTGGTAAGATTACAAAGGAGTACAAAGGAAAGCAAACAGCACCAGACTGTGGGCCCTTTCGCGGCTGTATGGTATAGGGAACGTTATAAATAACAATACTACTCTATGAGTTAAAGACAAGGATAGAAAAGCAGAAAGGCTCCTCCTCACCCACCAAACCCTTAAGCCGAAGCCGGCAGGAAATAGTGAGAAGGACAACCATGCAGCATAGAAAGCTGCCATGGAAATTTCATAGGAAAGAGGGAAAGGAAATCTTATTCTGAACTATCTATCCAAAATGGAGAGTAACACTAGGTCAACAATATTTATCAGTGTTGTTCTGCAGGTTGTATCATCCAGGCTCTGAAAAAGGAAATAAAAGTTATATACACCACAGATATGTAGTGTGTATAGAACAGGACCCACTACTGAGCCCTGTGGCACTCCACTTGTAACAACTTTCCCGTCTGACATTTTTCCATTTTTTGACTTTCTGTTTACGTCCCAGGCTAATTATCTATCCACCCAAGCACATTGCCTCAGTTTCAGAAGTAGTCTTCTATGGGGAACTTCAACTGCTTTTTGGAAATCGAGATAGATAAAGCCAGCAGATGTGGTCTCATCGTAAATATTGAGCATATCATAGAAGAAATCCAAGAGATCTATAAGGCAAGAGCAATTATTCAAAAAACAGTTTTGTGAATCTTTGATGGTATTATTTATTTGTAAGTGCTTGACAAACTTGTCTCTGATATTAGTTTCAGACAATTTGCTCGTTACTGAGGTTGAGCTTATTGGTCGATAATATTATAGTGATTTGGTGCTTTTTTTTTTTTTTTTTTTTTTTTAATTGGACTTTTATTTGCTAGTTTCCACTCATGAGGAACCTTACTATTTCCCTGTGATTTATTGAACAGATCAGTTAGTGGCTTAAATATTTCACTCATTGCTTCCTTATCTGGCCCTGGTGTTTTATTACTCCGGGGAGGGGACGGGTAATAAAACACCAGGGCCACCCACTCTCCACACTGTTCCCTTCACACTGTTCCCAAACGTTCCAAGCATCAATCTCCTCCAATGTGCCAACTGTGTGAGGATGGGTGTTAATTTTCTTAGTAGCTTTGTACAACTTCTCAAGGTTATGGCAGAGTTCGCACATCTTCCAAACAAAAGAGTTGTCAGTGAAAAAAGATCTGGTGAAACTATCAAAGCAGGATTTGCACGTGATGATTCAGATTACTTTGAAATTTGGGGGTTACTGAAAATTCATATGAAAAAATAAATATATCAATAAATATTCTAAGATAAAATTACTCTTAAAATAAAAAAGGTATTATTAAGTAAGTTAGCTTATTAGTACCACGAAAAGAAAATTTTGTCCGTTGCAGTACGTTTTTTGCTAGTAATAGGTGAGGTTATTACTGTGCTATTATTGGAATGAAGGGTAAGTACTGTAGCTACCTGCAGCAAGATATATTATTAATTTTGCCTACTGATGGTGCGAAGAGTGCAAAGATAACTGAGATCTGGAATGAAATAGAAGTTTAGCATCAACCGAGGAAGAAGGACATGGAAAATAATCAATATACAGACATCACAAAATACCTGCAATTTAGAACAGTAACAAAGTACAAACAATTAGTACATAAAGAATACAATATAAACTGCGGCGTATTAGATGCTTCTCTTAACCAGGTGTCAAAAGTGAGAAATTTGTCGCCACGTGGAATGAAGTTACTAAAAATTAGTTAATTCCTGGAATGCAAGGGCACAGAATAATACACTAGATGAACAGTACTTGTAAACAAATAAAAAAATAAAATAATAAAATAAATGTTACCTATACCTAAAAAGGTGATATCTGCAGTCAAAAATATTTACATATATGATGGACTTTTACAATACATAAACAAGGGGTTATCTTGCAGCAAAGGTGAATAAAATGTTGAGATACGAACTGTCTTTATGATTGAAGCAAGGAGAGAATCTTCCTGCTATACTATTCTAACTTACATTGTGATTTATAAAAAGTTAGCCAAGTATCCCAAACAAAGGTAGGCTAGTGGCAGGAAAGTGCAATCAAAACAAATAAAACTCCACTAAATAATTGTATATATGGGATATAAACTGTTTTCGTTGGTGAAAACAATGACCAAACAAACGAAACAGTACTCACTCATCGACATCACTATGCACAAGGGAATGGTTAACGCTAAAAAGCCGAGACCATATAATGTACCAAACACTGCAGTTATTTATATCAGTGAACACAAAGGCGTCAGTCATAACCACAAAGAACTGCCACAAACTGCTAAAAATAGATCGTTTCCACATTGCTGTATTCATACACTGGAACACTATCACTCAAAACTCAGACTCACCTCGAACAAACACGTCAAAACAAAACAAAATCCCACAAAACAACAAGGGCAGCTCGAACAAAACGAGTCAAAGCAAAGAAGGTTCCACTCAGTTCCAAATGCAGACTGTTTTAACTGTGAAACAATATGCAGTTAACACTCACCCAGTCCCAGCTCTAAACGCAGGGAAAAACAATAATCACCCATCGCCATCACACGATAAAGCACCAGAAAAAAAAGAAAAAAGGACAGGGCAAAGCTTTTCACACTTAAAAAAGCACAGAAACTCTAGAACATACGCTGGATTGGCAAACCGTACACAGGGATAATACGTCCAAGACACATACACACAGATGTAATATTTGCACACGAAATATTCACTAAGATTCACTCAAATAGTAGAAACAACTGATAGATGGTGAGTGCGAGGACATCAGTTTCTCGTGGGGTTTGCGGAGAGAGAGAGAGAGAGAGAGAGAGAGAGAGAGAGAGAGAGTCCGGGAATATGTAGAGAGGATGAGTACACTGTAGCGAGGAGGAGAAGGAGGAGGAGAGGAATAGTTTGTGTGTGTGTGTGTGTGTGTGTTGTGTGTGTGTGTGTGTGTGTGTGTGTGTGTGTGTGTGTGTGTGTGTGTGTGTGTGTGTGTGTGCAACTCGTGCTTCATGTCCTCAAACTTCCCTAAGTGGTTGTGACAGTGACTGGCGGGCGTCATGGAGCGTCCGGGGTTAACTTTGTCGTGTGTGAGGATGGGAGGAAGCTTCAGAGGGGCGGCAGTGTTGGCCACGACTGACTGTACACTTGAGGAGGAAGCCACGACACCCTCTTCCACGTCTACACACACACACACACACACACACACACACACACACACACACACACACACACACACACACACACACACACACACACACAGTTTACCAAAGATTCATCGTATCAACCCCTTCCCCTTCCGTAACCTACAGTCATGAAATGAAATGCTGTTCGTCATAAATGGTATAGTTTGCAAGGCTCTGAGGTTTATTTTTTCTCCTTACAGATTAAAATATATCTTTCTGTAGTTCTTCGTACAGAGCCCCTGTTCACTAATCAAAATACAATATCCTGACAATGTTGTGTAAGTGTTCTGGAGGTATTGTACGTGTTACCCGTTTTTCATTACTAGTTAGAGTCTGGATTGTAGATAAGAAACGAGTCTCTCTTTGTTTCGTAATCACAAAAAAATGTTACATACTCACGTAATTTTAAGTGCAGCAACAATAATTGGACAATCTACACAATGCAATATTTTTCTGATCTACCAGAAGACCCGGTGACATGTAAAAATACCCCCGTTCATACAAATACACCAGTTTTGTATGGGACAGCCCTAGCATGTATTCAGTATGGACGGTGGGTGTTAGCGCCGGAGTGGTGACATGTGAAGACGTAGAAGGAGGACTATTGGGCCTTGGAATAGGCCCTAAAGCTTTTGCCCAGAGTCGGACGCATTAAAAAAAATAAAAATAAAGAAATAGATAAATAGGTGCAGCATCCAGCGCAAGAGCAGCGTGTAACTCTGACCTTCCAATTGCCCTTATTTATGTCTGACCTTGGGTGGCGTTGCACTCTAGGTGCTTAGCTAATTAGGTCAACTATAATTACCTGCGAGTTTCAAGTCACGCGACTGTCTCTCCTCGCAGCGAGTGTTCAGTCTTCTTGGTTTCCCTCGCTGCTTCCTTCCCCGCCTAGGCTCCGGTTGTGATGGTGTAGTGTTCAAATGCCTACTACCTCTTGTTGGGCACCTGGGCCCACCATAAGTCTGATGTCATTTGTTAAGGTTGTCAGGGTTCAGGGACAGTCCATGAGGCTGTCTGGCTAAGTAGGATTATGGACAAGCTTAAGTTAACCTTGTCGAAATATGCAGTATTCAGAGTAAATAACATTCTGTAGTACCGGTATGTAGTAAATAACAATATGCATTTGCAAAGTATACCCCCAGCCTTTCCTTCCATATCATGTTGAAATAACGTGGCGTGATATTATATGTAAACCTGACATGGAAATATGTTAGTATGGACACCCAAACTGTTTTAGGCAATCAAGCCAAGGTGAGACGAAGTGGTAATGGGGTGTTAAGTGGAAGCTGAAAAGAAGATTGGAATGATGGCAGGAGGAAGGATTTCACAGAAGTGGACGAAAAAATCTGGGAGAGGAAATAAACAATGCAGGAAAGTTTGGGCAACAAAGTGCAAAGGCCTTGCTTTAAAAAATGGATACGGGTGTGGACTGGGTAACGTGGAGAGTCTGGAGAGTGAGAGAGCTATTTGATAATGGAGAGGTGGAGGCGGGAGGAAGGGGTCAATTGAAAATGTGGAAGAGGTAGACTGAGAGAGGTAAAGATGGAGTGAAAGGGGTAAGGATGGAGTGAGAGACGAGGGGATGAAGTAGAAGAGAGTTGAATGAGAGAGAAGGAGGGAAGGTATGAGTGAGAGGAAGGAAAGGGCAGTAAAATGACGGAGAGAGAGAGAGAGAGAGAGAGAGAGAGAGAGAGAGAGAGAGAGAGAGAGAGAGCTTGGAGGAAGGGGAAAGTAAAGCGACAGAAGTGAAGGAAGGGTAGATGTGGAGCGAGAGAAGATGTGTAAGAAAGTTGGGAGACGAGCGAGGGGGGGGGGGGAGGATTAAAGACGGTGTAAGTAATGTGCCGTCTGATGCAACAAAATCAAGGACTGGACAAATAAGATGGAAAATATTCTGACACAACTTGGCGGAAAAGTCATGATGTTAAGCCCATGTTGTCATCTATATTCTCGCTTCTCCCAGTTTTTTTTTATTCATAAAAGACGAGACTGCAGGAGATGAAATGTTTAGGAAGACTTTATCTAATTCCTCTGCTGAAAAGGTTATCCTAAAACTTAATGATCTGAAGTGTAGGGGAGCCGAAAGAGTTAACGTGATATGCTATTTGGGTTCATAAATAACGATGGCCGGATGTACAAAGCGGTGTGTGGTTGGAGAGGACAAATAAATGCATCACAGAACTCTGCACAATGATGAGTAGTAGCTCCGCCAGCTCTCATGAAGGAGCCTCTTGATGGGTCGTTACGCTCAGGAAACGAGGTGCAATCTCACACAGTTGCCGAGGTGTGGGGTGAAGTTGGTGGCAGAACGAGAGGAGGATGACCGAGAATGAGATGTATAAGGATCTAGTCAAGAATATGAGAATGAGGTTGAAAGAAGAGAGTGGTGGCTTGTGATAAATCTGGAGATGTTTTTCACTCTCATCTTCGAGCTGGTTAGTCCTCACACAAATTTCTTCAAATTGTTTCACACTGGAAGTTTTTACCGCTGGTACAAAGGCTTTCTTAGGAAACACAAAAGCTGGGAACTATTGCGCTGTCCGGCAGAATTAAGTTCAAGTCACTCAGTTAAAAGTGTTGAGTCTGCGAAAAGAAATGTAGAGAAGGCTGGGGATCATTTGGCAGGGAAGGGGATAATTTTTTTGGCTTTTTCCACTCCATTGCTTCTGCCAGGAGTAGACCAGGCGCGGTTTTTCTCCAGGCTTATGAGGAGGATTCTTACAGCTATGATAAAGTTACGAGGAATGTATAAACTATGGTACTACTTTGTCAGATTCCACCTCTCTCTCTCTCTCTCTCTCTCTCTCTCTCTCTCTCTCTCTCTCTCAAAACTTCCATTCTACTGACCAGTATTCAGAATTCTTTACTTGTATGCCTCCCGATATAGCAATCACTCAGCCCCCGTCATTCTACAAATTTCACCTCTTTTCTGTCTAACCCTCCAATGTACGAACCAACCAATATTTACAGTTTTTCATGCATGTAACTTGGCAGCCCTGGACCTCTTCTGCCCAGTCTGTTCTCCAGTCTTTCAATCGCCGTGAATCCAGGCATCTCAAAATGGATGGATTGTGAATAGGACTTTAGAAGAATGTGTTTTATTACTTTGGGCCTTACGTTTTCCTCCTCCTCCTCTTCCTTCTCCTCCTCCTTCTTCTTCTAAGTTTCTTCTTCTTCTCAGTTTCTTCTTCTTCTTCTTCTTCTTAGTCTCCATCTTCTTCCTCCTCTTCTTCTTAGTTTTCCTCTTCTTCTTCTTCCTCCTCTTCTTCTTTTTCTCCTCTCTCCTCCTCCACCTCCTCCTCCTCCTCCTCCTCCTCTTCCTCCTCCTCCTCCTCCTCCTCCTCCTCCTCCTCCTCCTTCTTCATCTTCTTCATCCTCTTCTTCTTCTTCTTCTTCTGCATCATCATCATCATCATCATCATCATCACCATCATCATCACCTGTAAATGTCCACGCCAGTTTTTCTATACGGCGTGGTGTTCTTTCTGACTTTTTCCTGCCGGCTTCGGCTGGAGGGTTTGGAGGGCGGGGGAGAGCCTTCTTCTTTGCTATCCTTATCTCATTCTAGTAGTTCAGTTACTCTTCTAGGAGCTGCCTAGCGTGGGCCAACCGGCCTACTGCAGTTATCCTCTCTTCTTATGTTCTTATGTTCTTATGTTCTTCTTCTTCTCCTTCTTTGGCATGCATTCATATTCCACTGTTCGATACATCCCAAAATACCGCGACGGAGAACCACCGTAGATGGTAGGTGAGGCTACAGCGCTCACGACAGATATTTACCTCCCTCATGCTCTCCTCTACCCTGACCCTCCTCTTTGCTCTTGCTATGCGACTCCCTTCAACCACTCATTTCTTATACACTGTCTTTTATAAGTTGACTGTTAGCAAGCATCGAATGAAAGATAGGTTTTCTTATCAGATAATGTTAATAAGTATACGGTATAGGAAGGTAAAGATGTGCACATATAATGCATCAGATTTAGGAACATGAATGTCTGATATGTATTCAAAACTACCCCTCATTGGAAGCGACGTAAGGCAGTAGGCATATGGATTTTTTTTTTTTTTTCACTTACAAGGTTCACAGCTCAGCGGGTCATAACTGAATAGAAAGGAAGATGGATTCTGGGACATGAATGAAAGTGTTTTTACTGATAATCCGGGGAATTTATATATTTTTACGTATTTATTTTGGGGCAAATGGAAAGAATCAGAGGAGGAAGCCTCTGTTTGAAGAAGTCTGTTTGAAGAAGAAGACAAAAATAACAGAGCCAAAATCAAGGTCCATTTGTTTCTAGACGGCTGGACACATTGCGTTTAAAATACTCTTAAGTCATAGGTAGAGGAAAATACACACTGAGGAAGACAGTTCTAGTGATGAGCAGCTGAATTCATGAAGGACTGAAACTCTTACATCAGAAAGCTGGCATATTTAAGAATGTGGCTTTGTAGCTGACCACCTATATACATGAAGGCTGAGAGTAGATACTAACTTTACATTAGAGTGAATTAAAATAGGGTGAATGTTCGCTGCAGTATGTTCCGCGCGTCATCAGCAACATTCATGTTTTAGTCCACGACAGTACATGAACCTCTCCCATCGTCTGAAACTTTGAAATAAACCTTCACCAACTGCTGCACTGTACAACGTTCATTTCGACAGGGTATAATTCCCTGTTACGGCTCCACCGCCCACCAAATTCCCATCCATCCCACCCATTCCTTTGCCCACCACGCCCATTTGTTTGTCTCTCGAAAAATTTCATCCGTGAGGGATATTTTGAAGTACATCTACACTACACTCAAGCTACAGATTTCCAAAGGGTATGCTTTCCCGCCCTATATAGCTCCTCCTCCAGCCAGTTTTCCATGCCACCTCGCCCATTCTTTTCCTCACTACTCTCATGTTTTTTTTTTTTTTTTAATTCCCTATGATGGATTTATGGTGCGACCCAGATCACGCAGTCGACGAACACGTTAACAGTACAACCGTCTAGCGAGAACAGTAAAGATATCAAGAGTGGCAATACTCGTGATGCTGTTAATCGAGATAAGTAATGAAGAGAGGCATTGTCTACAGCTTCGTAATGGGCTCTCAAATCACACGCTCCATAGTTATTATATTTATCATGGACGAGTGCTTGCTGTCACATGAACATCCTCTGCAGCCATTCAGTCCACGAAATGAGTAGTGGCGCGCATGTCCCTCGCACACTATAAAAATCAAAGAATTATAGAGCTCCAAAATTTTCCAGTGGTCCCAACGAACCATTCTCACATTTCTGTGTCCGCGCGCTGACTGTAAAATCACAGTCAGCGCTGGGACACAGAAGTAGCAGGCAGGAGAATTACACCACGAGGGTTGAACACAGAAAGTAAAAAGAAAATATCAGTGAGTGTGCTGTGAATTTACAGAAAAGGCGTGACTATGTTTTGTGGGTTTCCGGGCTGCCTCCAACATCACCCTCACTACCTACACAGATTTGAGACTCATCCTGGAGGGTAATTAGGTAGCATTTACATAACTCTTATTATACAGATTCCAGACTATTAAGATCTGGTTAGCTTTAATAGCTTATTTATTACCATTCAACAGTATTGTCATGAACCTCTCACTCTGTGTGTGTGTGTGAACCCTTGGTAGCTCTCCCACGCACACTACATGCAACATGACATGCAACAGGACCGAAAATACTACTGGCATAACCATAAACTTACCTCCACGTAAATGATGACTGGTAACCCTATACTAAAGAGGGGTATTTCTTACATCTGATAAAGAGCCACCAGGATGTTGTAAATACGCTGCTCTGTGCGATGTGGATTCGAAGGTATAGCTCTGTTCCACTTCTTTCATCATTCCCTTTTACCAACGCCAGCGTATGGATAGTGTGGATTTTTTTTTTTTTTTTATCAGCGTCAGTGAGAGAATGTTCCATATCTTCATACGGGGATATGAGAGCGGCCTGAATAACACATTTTTCAAGAAATAACTCAGTCTGTAGAGTAGGTGCCATGATATCTTTGTCACGGGGTTTTTAAAATAAATGCAATGATTAAATGATAATGTTCAACAAATACTGAACAGCAGGAACAAGAATTGTCTTGCTAAATCAAGCAATGAATACTTTATGCGGCTCGCGTCGCCGATTCTCTCAGAACGAGAATTTATAAACTTTCTCAACAGTACACAGCAGAGACCAATTACTCACAATTGCTGTTTATTAGTACTGTTAGCCTCTGGAGAAAGTTACTTCACCCCTAACAATAAATAACTAATACTGTTAATAATATCAGGTTCTTGCGGATGCGTTAACTCCTAGAAGGCACAACGGATTTTAAGCTTAATACAACAAGACTGGCCTAAGTACCAGTTATGAATGGCAAAGCGTTTATGCAAGCTAGGAGCTATAAAAAAAATAAGCTTAATTATGGAGAAATGAAACACGAGTTTATATTACATTAAGCTCAAAGAAAAAGAACTGTTAAATTTATTAATTACAAAGGAACAAATTCAACATTACATCTTAAAGTGAATTAAAAATATGAGAGCGCACTCACTCGCTCACTCAAAAGCTAAAATCTTACGCCTAGGAAAACAACATGCGGCGCCGGCCGGCATGTGAGGAAACATCACACTTAACTAAACTCTTAAGTCTAGGAAAACGAACAGAAAATACTGGTCAATGTAGTGTATCACCAAGGAAGGGTGGGAGCCTGGAGAACTGTAGTCTAGTGGAGTCTGGGTGCTAGATGACCTCTCTCACTCTCACTACTGGAGCACAGAACCTCACTCCGTCGCGACAGACAAAAACTGAATTCAAATACGATGCGTGTGGTAGGATATTGTACAGGCCAACAGAAGAAAGCGTGGCCAATGGTTGAGGCAAGCAGGGGCGAACAATAAAGAAACTATAATATCGCTCAGTAGAGCACTTAATGACGTGCAGTAGATCGGTCACTTTTGAAACAGTGACGAATGTTTTGAAAAAAGTATACCACCGAAATGGAGAGAGAAACGGTTAACTGAACGATACACAGTGAGTTTTCCACTAATAGTTCGTGGTTTCTCACAAAAAGAAAATGTCGCGAATTTGATTCGTGACAATCTTGCTTATGAGAAAATTTTGATTGCCCACGCCACTTGTGTGTGTTTGTGTGTGTGTGTGTGTGTGTGTGTGTGTGTGTGTGTGTGTAAAAGAGAAGCAAGTGAGTGTGTACGTTTGTTTGAATGCACGCATCTGTGTGTTTTCCGAGTAATTTCCCATGTTTTTCTTTTCCACATTCTCAGGGGAAGCCAGATACAGCGTTTGTCCCTAGCTGTGCCACTTTCTCACTCACTTACTTATTCAGCACTCATTAATTAGGGTACCTTTTTCAGGGATAGGGTCTAAACTTAATGAAGAGGGCGGGGTGGGTTGGCAGGAAAATGTTCTGCGCAGTAATAGGTCTCCACTCGTGTAGGTCTCAGGAGGCAGGTGAGATCCTCGAAACCCTACCCCCTTGGCGTAACAAAGCATTTAATTAAACAAGAAGGAACACTCTGACAATGTAACGCCCACACCCACCAACCAGGCTAAGGGCAGAATGTTTGACTATGTACAGCGAACTTGACTATCGACAGACTATTCCTAAAATGAAATTATTTCTTACCTAACTATTAACTATTCCCACAGGTTCTGTTGAAATCAGATTAAAACTGAGCTGGCTTGACTCAGTGACCTTGACTGTTGTCCTTTTCCTGTGACCTTGACCTTTGACTTCTGAAAGTCGAAGGCATTAAGTCTTCTTCTAACTTTAACCCCCCCCCCCAAAAAAAAAGTTTACTCTTCAACTTTAAATTGACGTAGTACGTTACCATGGCGTCTGATCTGTTATACTTAAAAGCAATAATCCCCAGCTAATCCCTGAAGTTTGATCCAACTCAGAGCAAAGGTGTTTTAATTTCCTACACACACAGACACACGGGTCGAATTTTGACATGACCCTGTGACCTTGACTGAATGTTCTCGATACTGCATCCCTTCCTTGACCCTCAACCATTCCACGTCATATGGTTCAACTCAGATCAAAGTTGTTTGAGTTGACCTTGCCCTTTGACCTTGGCATTTGACGCTCACCTGTGACCTTCACCCTTGGCTGAATATCCTGAAAATCGAATCCTTTTGTTCCTCTCATATCCACAACCACACTTCAGATTTTCTTCTGAGATATAATTTTTTTAAGTTTACCTTACCAATTGACCTATACCTTGACCAATTGTTTTCTTTTAATAGGCTTACCCCATGGTTGACCCTCAACCATTCCACAAAATTGTTAAAGTCAGATGAAAGCTACTTGAGTTATTTTGTTCACACACACACACACACACACACACACACACACACACACACAACGACGCACGCACGCACGAGCGGGGTGGGGGTCGATCCCAAACCTTGCCCAATTACCTTCTCAAAACGGAATCACTTAATTCCTGCCTGACCCTCAACCCTTCCCCAAGTTTAGTTAAAACTGGATAAACACTGTAAGTTTACCTTGACCTGTTGTTGTAAATGATGGTAGGCTTATTCAGTCCTTGTTCCTCTGCCTTTCTACCGATTTTTTTTTTTTTTTTAATCGGAACAAGCTCTCCGAATTACTCTCTTACAACACACACACACACACACACACACACACACACACACACAAACACACAAAATAACTGCAGGCGTAAGCTAAAGATACACAGTACTTTTGCATACTTAGACTATATGTTCAGAAAACTATTAAGCCAAGGAAATTAACATAAACGGTGAGCTACTGAATAGACTTCTAGTTTTGACGTCTTCGTTCTATTTCCCAGCTAAGTAGAGGAATGAACTTCAGTTAATTAAAGCTGATTTGAGGAGGGAGAACTTTAACATAAGCTTGAAAATTAATAAGAAAACGAAAATTATGCTTAACAAGTATATTCTTACATTTCCAGGAAAAGCAGGTAAATAAAGTAGAGTTTTTTGAATAATACATAAGCCTCGGGCACGCACTGTAGCCAGTTTCAGTCCGTAACTAAGCATATACTCATGCTAAGAATTGGAATGGTATGGAGGAATTGTGGTAAACTAACTATAATTATGGGGAATAAGTGGCCGCCTTTACAAGAGAGAGAGAGAGAGAGATTACAGTGAATGTGTCCTCGTTGTCCTAAATTATGTACGAGAAGCCTGGAATCTAGGAAAATATTTAGATATTAAACTCAGGAGTGCTCAAAAGGGAAAGGATTATATAATGTTGGGTGTGATATTGAGAGAGAAAAAATAGTTTCCTGCCTTGGTAGGAGACAGACAAAGTAAATAAGATAGTAATTATACAGAACGGGCTCAAGTGACTGAGAACAAGCCGCGTTCTTTAAAAAAAAAAAAAAAAAAAAAAGGAAGAAAAAAGAACATACGGGCACAAAGTGTAACCGCCTGTCAAAAAATATGAAGTGAGACGACTAAGCAGACAGAGAATACGATGGTGAGAAGAAATTCGGAGACTTGCTTGGACTTGATGGAACTGGCTAACAACCAATACGCGAGAAGCAAGAAAAACGATGGAGACCTTTCTCCCGCAGTGAAATGTTTCAGGATGAAGATGCTGGTGATGGTGATTATGTGAGAGATGATGTTGATGATGATGATGATGATACTTTAGTGATGTTTAATAAGACACAGTGACATACCATAAAAAATGTAATGCCACAAGTTTAGTATTCATGTATATGTTTAGAGGTACTGAAATTTCTAAGTTAGATAGAGTGTAATCTGAATACTAGTCTATAAGACTCCTGTCCTAAGTAGTAGTTCATGTGTTAATGATCGATGTAGGGATAACTTTATTTTTATATGTATGCATCTCTGTATCTATGCATAGGTAGTGTAACTGAAGTGTTGAGCTATGGGAGTAACGAATAACAGATGTGAGCAACGTTCCCTCCTTGCTTGTGCGTCGTTGCCGGGCACCAAGTTTAAACCTTAAACAGAATAATAATGGGTATGCAATTCTTTCCGTATCATTGTTGTGAAATGCTTACTAATGAAGCTGCTAGAATCCAAATATGTGAAATTAATAGTCAAAAAAGGCCAAGATAATGTAATTTGTGAGGACCAAATAGTCCTGCTTGCCTTAGCCGTCACTAGATGGCATAAGCTACCCCAAACTCAAGGTGGGATGGCAGTAAATTCAGTATTTAAATGTAGTAAGGAATGAATCTCAAATTTTCCCCAATTCAATCAAAAGTCCTAACGTCATGTGTACTCTACTATATAAAGAGTGAAGAGAATTAAACCTCACCATATCGCAAAAACACCGTCTCATTTGATCTGGCAGTAGCGTCCCTACGTGCCCGACAATGCCACATTGGCTACCCAGACGTCGTGGATAACAGACGTTAATTCAGGTGAGCTGTACACATTCCTCCTTTCTCCTCCCCTTGCTGGTTTTAATTCTTGCTTGTCGTGAACAATATGAAGTAATGTTAAAAGCTCAACGTAGACATTGGCTACACAGATGTCGTGGATAACAGACGTTGATTCAGTTCACAGACACCGTGACTTTGGGGCGTGCACGAGGCCATCATGTGATATTGCCCATAGACTTGATGTACACACACACACTACCCATGAATAGTTTTATAAACTGAATGTAATAGAAATTGAATTATTAATCAATTAGGTGAACCTTTTTTTTTGTAGTAGATAAGGTACAGATTTTGAAAGTTAATGTGATCATGTAACGGAAAGGCGAATTCAAACTCATCAACCGTTTTCTTTTCTCTTTTATTAATAGGTTAGGAATATTGGGAGTGTTGAAGTGAATTTAGTGGTTGTAAGAAAATGTGATTTTTGAGTTGTTCCTCGAGGCTAAACAAGCCCGAGTGATTATGAATTATTAGTGATTATGAATTATTAGTGATTATGAATTATTAGGGATTATGAATTATTAGTGATTATGAATTATTAGTGATTATGAATTATTAGTGAATTGTGTGATGAGTTTATACTGCCCCGACGAAATAGAACAAGAGTGATTTTTTTTTTTTTTTTTGGTTCGAGGCTATGCCAGCCCGAAAAGACAATTCATGCCAATAAATGTCCCAGTCTTGAGGCTATTGACGAGCCCAAGAATGACCGATAGTGGGGAATGTGGTGTGATGACCTCAGAAGTCGCTGTTGAATATTCAAATTGTTTCGCTTGGTAACAGTACTGTATGACTTTCGCCCAAACTATGGCTTAATTTACAACCCTTTTACGTATGATTAAAGGTCATGTAATTCAAAAATGTCTGTTGATTAACAAGTATAGAATTATTAAAGTTCAGTAAAGTATATGTAATTTTGATACCCAACCAAGGGAATTATGTCCTCTCACGCATAACTCACTCCCCTTCCAGTTCAAGATTCCTCCGCTTTGGGAACAACTAACACACGTGGTACTGACTTATTCTCGACTCGGCCAAAACTACAAACGCTACCAAAAATATCCGTTAAGCAATTAACCTTTATCATTCAAAGTCGAAGTACTTCCCCCCTTTGTTTTTACTGAGGTGAATACTTTATCAGTCATTGAGGGGAGACTAAGTTGAGTACCATTGGTATTATCAACGAGTAAGTTAAACAGAACCAACAACGGTGGGAAATCCAATTTCTCACCGTTACACTGACAACAACGGTGGGATATATATATATATCTATCTATATATATATATATATATATATATATATATATATATATATATATATATATATCCGACCATTACAAAAACACCCTCATTAATACATCAGACCCAATCAGGCAGACATCGCTTGTGTTTAATAAGATGGTTAGCATTTGTGCCGAAATGGCCACATGTGAAGGCGTCAAGCGGATTACACAGTCAAGTGCATCACTGAAATCACTAACCTCATCACCATTATTTCAGACAGACACAGTTCCACTTCATCATCAGAAAAACATAATGTAACGAAGACTGGAACATGTACTTCATCAGAGTGAGGGATAGGCCTTGTGGCTGGTGGGAGGTCAGGATATTTTAGGGCAGATTTTGTCTTGGTACTGAATCCTGAAGTATTGACAATGCAGAAATAACAATCATCGAGAGGATTTCGAAGTTCCCTCCAGACCAGTGGAATCTTTCTTTTTCCTTTGGTTCATTGTCTCAGTTTTCAACACAAGAGCGGCAGACTAAATGAGGGTCTCAGGGTTTATCATGGTCACTCAGTTTCATTTCAAAATATGCTTAATATGCTTTTCTAACAAAGTCTGATTTTTTGAATCTGCTGTTTTGGTGCAGCAAAACATCCGCAGATGTAACAAAAGATATCTGGGTCAAGCTTAAACTTTCTTTGGTGCTTTCCCAATAAAGTATGGCATCCTATTTTGTGGCGAAACGTGATGTGCTAGGTAAAAAGTGAATCCATTTTCGTAATCAGCGACCTCTAATTACCTTAACATAAGTGTTATTGGTTAATCAGCAAGATTAATGCAGGGCTATGTTATCAAGCGTAAGCCTAGACAATTCCTGTCCTCCCAATCCCCTAATTCTTCCCTTGCCGGCTACTTTTCCTCGCTCATTCTCATCCATTTCTCTACCCACTCGTCACTAACTATCCCAGCTCTTTCTTTCGTTAATACCATCCCATCCGCATGTTCCAAGTTTCATTTCACCTCCGTCTCAGTTTTCCTTCACTGTCTCATTCCTTTAAATATTTCCCCCTTTCCATCCCCCATTTCTGTCTTCCTTCATTTCTTCCCTCTCCTCTCTCCATCTCTGACACATCTCCACACTCCTTCCATCCCCAGTTCTAGCCTCTCCCCCGTAATCCATATGCAAAATCTCCATGGGCTTTTCTCTCTCATTTTTTTATCCTTCTTCACATAACCTGGACCAAAGAAGCTTCCTCTCGCACCTTCATTTCCATCGCCCAACCTAATCCCTGCCATCTTCTCCTCCTTCCCTGCTCTCTTCATCCTTTGTCTTTCCCTTCCATGCCTTCCTCCTTCTTTCCCTACTTCCTCCCTACCAGCCAACATGTCCTCATGAAGTACCATAACTTCTCCATAAAGGCTTATCATCCTTCAGTCGTACATGGACAGAATAACCAGCCCTTGATATAAAAGACATTATTGTTTTAAACCGCCTACTTCACTATTCACCATGAAAAAGTATAACCATAAAACATACAAAAACTCTGATTCATATGATAATTAGTTAATAAATATGGGTAGGATACCAGTTGTTTTTGACGACATGTCACACTGTTATGAGGAGGATAACCGGTTTATTTCGCCTGTAACAAAGACTGCGAGAGTTTGGCCAGGATAGCGTAGAATTGAAACAGGGAATGAGAGAAGCCTAGGTAACGCTGTTTGATTGTTTTATGCAAGGAAGAAGGAAGCAAAGGCCAAGGGCCTGCAAATTGTTCCTTCCAAGAAAAAATAAATAAAGAACAATAGAGAGCCAAATTCAAGATCCGTTCATTTCGAGGGGACTGCAGTGAATACAGAAACGCGAATGGAATGAACTGGATAAGACAGTACAGAATAAAGCAGGGCACGGCAGGACAGCATAAGAGAGGCCAGATGAGGACATTAGAGTAGTGCAGAACAGAGAGCAGGAGCCATGGAAAGCAGGAAAAATAATATCAGCGTGTTTACTGCCATTGACCTCGTCGCTAAAAAAATACTGGCATTCTACAGTCCTGATGTTTTTACATGACTACATTCTTAAAATTCTAGTAAGTGATCGCTGCCTGTGGATGATAGTTCAAGAAATTAGCGGAAAATCTGACATGATGTTGAGGCAAAGTGTAAAATGTGTAGGGGTGTTTTTTCCATTCTAAAAGAAGAAAAAAAAATGAGGTGTCATATTTTTATTCAGTATTCTAGTGTTTAAGAAGGTCTACAGTATCGTACCTTTTTGTTCATCGGGGACACTTTGACTAAAATTCCTTAATACGCCCACACTTGGAGTATTGCGTCCGGTAATGGTCACCTTATTATAAAAAGATATGGAGAAACTCGGGAATGTACAGAGAAGGATGACAAAATCGATGTGTGGACTGAGAAATTTACCTACTGTATCTAAAAACGCGTAGAAGAAAGTACCCTTATGTAAGCGCGGACAACGGGGGGATTTAATTCAAGTACACAAAATCTTCAAAGAACATGATAATATCGTTGTCAAAAAGTACTTCACAGCAGATCCGTTGAATTATACTGGAAGCAATGGACATAAAACTTTTGCCAAGTTAAATGCTTTTCTTCAGTAGTTAAAAATAAATGAAGCAAGTTGCATCCTAATGTGCACACACCACAAAGCCAGTCAGGAGACAGGACGTGTGTGCTGGGCATTCCCCAGGTCCTGTCCTCCCCACTTACTGTTTTATAATCAGCCCATACACCACTGACCGGGCTAATGTATGGCCCGGCCTGCACTATATGTGCAGGGAATCTTTCAACAACAAAACAAAACAATCCTAATGTGACAAACTCTGATACAGAACTAACATTTGAAAATCCCCATGATAAGCATTCATCTTCCAATCCTCATCGAAGCAAAGAACAACACATTCGTGAATTAAGATGTCTTGTAATTCTAAATATGGAGGGTGTACCAGTAAACACACACACACACACACACACACACACACACACACACACACAAGAAATGTCCCTAATGTTCACTAGATGAATTTCCTTTGCAGGGGAAATAGTATAGAATATTGTTTCCGTTCTTCCTTTCCTGGGAAGATTCCTTGACAGCTTTTCAATACTGCATGATGTTCCTGCTCACTGTTTCCTGCCGACTGGAGGGACTAGTGATGGAGGTTGGGGGGGGGGGAGTTTTTCTGCTTTTCCGTCTTGTCTTTGATAGAATAGTTACGTTAGGTGTAGCCTATCCTGTAACAAACAACATACAAAGGACCAATAAGTCTGTTGCTAAAGCTTTGCTTTGTATATACTTCCTTTTAAAGTTATTGCATACTTTCAGGCAGGAAATGATTATTCAGTAGTCAGTATCATAGAGTTACTGACATTCAGATGGTCAAGACATGAAAACAGCAGTTCAAGATGACTTTACCTTTCTCTCATTTTTCAGTCAACCGATATCTCACCTCCACATTCACTACTACATCTGCTTAATTTATTTTGA
>NC_136959.1:11392401-11400896 GCF_032717465.1 Coenobita brevimanus
AATAAGGTGACAAAAAAATTAAATCTCAACAGAAACTATGTGGCAGGGAGGTGAGATTATTTGCCACAATCTCTCCAGTGAAAACATAACGTTCTCTTGGTAATGAATTTTCATGTACTCCTGTTGGATCATCGTCTACTAAAGGTATATTCAACCGCACTGCCTCTCCTGTGCATACGGGCAGTGTACCACCAAGAGTGAGTAGGCACTCTCTCTACAAATCAGAGACCAGGACATTAAAACAAACTGAAATCCATAAAAAAATAACGCAATGTACCAAGCCTCGCAGAATATTACGAACTCGATACTTTAATGGCAGAATTAGAAAACAGTACTTGAGATATTATAGGTCCTGTGCGAAATCCACAGAAACGAAGAAAAAATATTTCCAGCTCCAAGACAGCAATCACCTGTTTTACTACACAGAAGGGTAGAATGAAAGAGTTAGTGGTGCAGAGTTTCTTAATAATAGATAGTTATATTTTTTGTGTTCCTTGACTGTGGGCATAGACATCACAACCGGTTCCCTGAGGTCCAGCAGTCTTCCTATGTACCCATAAGCACCTCCACATGCCACTCACTTCGGCCCAAATACTCACCCATTCCATTTTGAATATAATCCTAGCTGGCTGTCTCCATACTGGACTGGTGTATTGGTATTTGTGGGGATAGTTTTTATGTCACGGCGAGTCTTATGGTAGGTCAGTAAAGTCTGCCATTAACGAAATTCAGATCCTTAAACCGTTCCCCTCGCCCAAGCCTGAGAGACGAACGTAGGCCCTTTGGGATTGCAGGCCACCTCTTTACCCATTTGACCACGGCCTCAGCCTTGCAGAGAACATTGTTAAATTCAGCATTTGTGGGGTTCTGGCAGACTAGCTTGGATTACCAGTGATCAGACTATGCAAAAAGACACACCCTGAAAAAGTAAGGCAAATAAATACACCTATTTCTGTGCCAAAGCACAGATGAAGAAATAGAACCATTCTCTGATGATCTTTGACAACCTTTTCCCAGAATATGGAAGAAGAAAAGACCAGATATACTATATTCATGGAAGACACAATGGGTAAGCGCGTTGGACAAACTGAGAAATGGACAGGTATGAGTGGGAATTTTCGGTGAAGGAGAGGGAATAACGAAGGTGAAATCGTGGTAAATTTTGCTGAAAATGCATAATGGTAGGTGGTGGCGACCATCATCCACCCAACTTGATGTAGTGCTGCATACTTCTTCCTTAACCTTTATCATTCTTTTTCTGTGCCTGCTCCTCCTCTCTCTAATCATTGTTTCTCCCCATCTTTCCTGTCACTTCTTATTGCCTTTCTTTTCCTTTTACAGGTGGCTTTACATTGAGTAACAAGGCTAATAGTTTCCTGTAAGCCAAGAAACTCATTTACAACGCTGGGTGGTAACCATATAACCAAACCTTACGTGCTCCCTACGAGTCAACAAGTGGGTTGGTGGAGGGTTAGTGCCCCTCCCCCGTAAATCAAATAACTTGCAAAGTCAAATGGCTACCCCTTAATGGGATTATGGCGTCTGGCAACAGACAGCTAGAGAGATAGCATAACATGAGAGTAATGAAACACATTTTTCCACAAAAGACCAGGAAGAAAATGGATCTGGAGAAACAGAAATGGAGATACAGTTACAAAATTAGAAACTGACTTTATCATAACAGATAAGAACAACACGATCGCTGATGTCATACAATTATCAATAAAGTAAACATAAGAAGTGACCAGGGGAGTGGTAGGGTTGCACAAACCAGTGGATTTAATTTCAGAAGCGAAAAGAAAGAAGCTGACATAAACTAAAAAGGTATGCCCAATTACAGCAAGTGGAAATAAAGTTGCTTTTTCAGGTAGAAATAAACAACAGATTACTCAGGGCTTTAAGTTATGCCAGAGTGTGACCCTGATAAGGTGAACTGTACACAAACAAAAGTGTTTAGGGAATCAGTAGAGGCAGTAGGGAATGCTAATACAACCAAAAACCAACAAGTCCGGAGTATTCAAAAGCCACTCCTCGAGCTCAAAAAGAAGAAAGGAGATGAAAGTAAAAACAGAAAAGAGATGAAATAGAAAGAGCAGACTTAAGCAAATTGATCAACAAGAGAAATGCGAAGAAGAAGAAAACGAGATAAACATGGTGCAGATCAAAGAAACTATCAAAATAGGAAAAAAGTCTGAAACAGGCCCTGAAATACAAAGGCGCTAGAATAACAACAAATTACATCACTGAAAGACAAAAACAGTGAAGCCACTCAAGTGCAGAGAAGATGGTGAAGTGAGCTGAAAAGAATTTAACAAAGAATTCGTATCCATCAAAGACAATAGGGACCTACCAGCAACCAAGTCTCTCATTTGACACAAGTGAAGCTACATGAGAGTAACACAAGAAGTAAACTTTGCTCTTAAAAAACTATGAAAGAGTGGAAAGGCCCCGAGAGAAGATGGAATAGCATGTGATTTGCACTGTCTGATGCAGGAGTATAAGTCTCAGAAACAGTTCTTCCACATATTTACATAATGTATAAGGGAAGAAAATTACCAAATCATGGTGTAATATAAATAGCACATTTTGTTGTAAAACAAAGGCAGCTCAAAAGGATCTTAGTAACTATTGACCTATTAGCTTATTATCAGTTATTTGGCAAACTCTTCACTAAAGTCATTACGAATAGAATAACAATAAATCTGGAAGAAAACTAACCTCGTGAGCAGGCAGGATTTCGAAGCAGATGTTCCACAACTGATCATCTACAGTATAGACAGTGAATCAGCCAATTAAAACACACACACACACACACACACACACACACACACACAGAATATATCAAATCGCTGCACGGACGTTTTGTCAGATTTGAAAAGGCTTTTGACTCAGTGAAGCACATACGATAGCGATTATTAATTAATTTCGGGAACAGGAGTAAACGAGAACATTGTAAATCTGCTCGAAAACATATATAAAAGGAGGGAACTATGCTACAGTTAAGTTAAGCATAAAGACTCACAAAACTTAATACTGAGAAAGGCGTGCATCAAGGGTGATACAGTTTCACCAAATAATTTACAGCATGGACTGAAATCCTTTTTAAGAAAGCAAGAAATGGGAGAACAAAGGGAATAAACGTAGATGGCGAAAACTTAAACTATTTATTATTTGGCAAATGAAATTGTCCTAATTTCCAGAAACAACAAAGAAATTGCAAGAAATTATAAATGAAACTAAATAGGGAAAAGTTAAGATGCACGATTACTTGGGGCAAGTACTAAGACTAACGAAAGACAATGAAAGCGAAAGCAAAAGACACATTACGATTGGATGAAAAGGTTTTGGTAAACATAGAGACACCATGAAAAGTTGCTTGTCAGTATATATATATATATATATATATATATATATATATATATATATATATATATATATATTTATTTATTTATTTATATTGACATTTTGTGCTGGTCTAAAAAAAGAATCACTTCATAAATTCTCTCTCTCTCTCTCTCTCTCTCTCTCTCTTCTCTTCTTCTTCTTTCTTTTCTTTCTTTCTTCTTTCTCTCCTCTCTCTCTCTCTCTCTCAACATGGTCATGTGCGCCACACTTTACCTGCTCGTTTCTTCCACTTTTCTTTTCTCATTCCCCCGTGGTGTGCGTGAGAGGCCATTGTGCCTCGGGTAACAACTCGGAGATGGTCGTGGAGGCGGCGAAATGAGCAATACTCTGGACAGAGAGAGAGAGAGAGAGAGAAGAGAGAGAAGGAAGAGAGAGAGAGATCAGTCTTCACTTTCCTACTTCACAAGTACCTGGTTGAAATTCCCATATTTCCATCCCAGCCTTCCTGTCTGCTATGTCTCCTATTTTTCATTTCTTATAATTTCTTCACTTCATTTTTTCTCTCTTTATGTCTTGTTTTTTACATACAGTCTGGAGTGTCCCTCAGCACAGTAATGTTCCAGTACACACGGAAGCACCTGGCACCCAGTGTTTGGTCCACATTTCATACAACCCCTTCTTCCAGCTTAGTAAAAATAGAATATGGTTTTGCTTCTAGACACACTGATGTTAAAAAAGTGCACCAGGTTCCGCTAAGATACGCAAAACACTGTTCGATAAAATATTCACTAGCTCAAATCCAGGCCTCGTTCCATTTCAGTACACTCTTCTCCACAGTAATTAAAAATGCATTGAGTTAACACTACTGTTCCATGAAAATTCAAAACCAACTGTAAAATCAAAAACCAACTGTATGTTTTTTCCTGAATCAATTACCGCAGTTTATTCATCCCAGTCCATTACAACACTCTAGTACTGACATTTAATTCAAGCCAGTGTTCAGAATCTTGAATCATCAACAGATTTATATTTCATCCGTATTCACGCTCAGATGCCAAAGAGAAAGGAAGCAGTTGTATTTTTTTCCAATTTCTGTCAATTGAAGAAGCAATACAGTTCATGTCCCATGAAAAGCTTTCGAACTTACATTTGTCTCTGGAACTGTTTCATATTTCCGAACCTGCCTGAGTAGTGATGATGACAGACGTGGCCAGGCTTTGAGCAAATGTGCGGCTACTGTCAAATGTGCTACTGTCCAATGTGCTACTGTCAAATGTACTACTGGCAAATGTAAGCTACTGGCAACATGTGCTACAGCCAAATGTGCCAACATGTGCTACTGGCAAATGTGTGCTAGTGCCAAATATGCTACTGCCAAATGTGCCACAATGTGCTACTGGCAAATGTGCTTATGTCAAATGTGCTACTGCCAAAATGTGCTTATGTCAAAATTGTGCTACTGCTAAAATGTGCTATCTGCCAAATATGCTTATGTCAAATGTGCTACTGCCAAATGTGCATGGATGGATTTGACTGTCTCTCGTCTCCGTCACTGTTAGTGTTATAAGTCATCATGCACGCGTTCTCGCCCTCTCACATCCCCCTCACTTTCCTCCTCCCTTGGCAGCCAACGTATAAATATCTCCGCTCTTCACCCCATCTCCCTTGGATACACCATCATGGCCTCAACTCTGTAAATAAAGGCAGCATCTTCCTGAGTTCATCCCAACCCTGGTTACACATTGCTCTCCAAATCGGCTTTTTGATATCACTAGGGAGGGGGCACATGCAACACCCTCTCCCCTCGCTATCCCTCCCTAAGCCTTGATTACCACAACACAGGGAGAAAATTGTAGAATGAGGAGTTTGGAAATTACATGTACCTCTTCCCTTGTCCTGGCGTAGGAGAGAAAATTGGACATTATTGGTCATCAGCCCATCATAAGTACCCTCTGTGTTCGTCTCAGCACAGCAGAAAGTGAAATGGGAATCTGTGTGTGTGTGTGTGTGTGTGTGTGTGTGTGTGTGTGTGTGTGTGTGCAATCAGGTTGGCATCTGTGACACATACCTGGGGGTAGGTGTGAATGAGCAGGTGTCTGGGGTGGGCATGTGGGGGAAGTGTGTGGGCTGGAAGCCGAGACAAGCAAGTGCTGGTGCTGGTGATGGGTAGTTATTAAAGAGGACGAAACTACCTCTCCTACGTTGAAGCTTGCCTTGTACTGCGCCTGACGAGTAGAATGATGATAATATTATACACCATATTTATTTAATACCTCTTGACCCTCTCCGGGATGATTATTTGGCCCTAATCATGCAGACAATGACTATGGATACACTATACAGGTTGGAGATGTTACATAGTCTTTGGAGTAGAGCTTGTAGCCTTTGTAGCGTCAGTAAAAAGTGCATAATATCTTACCCAGTACTCATTTAAGTTCGTCTATCCAGCCAATATGGGAAGACGTTTGCAATGTTTTTTATTTCAAATCAAACAAGGCGAGTATTATGGATGTATGGAGGAGATGTCCGGACTAAAGTTGCAGTCCTTCTCCTTCCTATACACAAACCACCTTTAAGAATATCTCTCCTCAACTTTCTCCTTCGTCATGCAGAGTTGTAAACACCCTCTATCACTCTTTCCCTCGTGTTTAAGATAAAAATGACAAAGGTTCCAGGACTGTGACCATAATATCGTGGAAATCGTGTTCCCCAGGGCAAAAGCATTCTCAAACAAATCACAAGCATTCCCTCACACACCCTTCCTATCGTGAATCCTGGCGTGCCGGAAGCGTTACACACGCATCTCCACTTCAGCTCATCAAACCATCCGACCACTTATCCCCGACACAGCGTATCATATCTGGACCCATTTAATTAAGTGCGTGTGGTGTCATAGTTAACAGTTACTAGCGTCCCGTAGATGCAGATTTTATGAGGGCTGAGAGGAATTATCAGAATCTGTTTATTGTAGTGCTGGAGGGTATTTAAGAACGATTACTGTTGGTGATTGTGCATTTCGCTGTGGCTGCTGGAATGGGAGATTGTGAAGCACTGAGTGTAGGTATTGAGTCTGTAGTGTGACAGACCAGGTGGTGGAAGTGGTCATGAAGGTGTGGTAGAGGGAGTAGAGAGTGGCTCGTGGTGTGGTGGTAGTGTGGTGGATAGAGCAGATGTGTGGTGGAAATGTGTTGAGAGAAGTAAGTGGTGTGGTGGTAGTGTGGTAGAGATGGTAGTGTGGGTAGGGAGAGCAGATGGTGTGACGATAGTAGGGAAAGAGAGAGCAGGTGGTGTGGGTGGTAGTGTGGTGGAGAAAGTAAGTGGTGTGGTGGTAGCGTGGGAGAGAGAGCAGGTGATGTGGTGGCAATGTGGTAGTGAGGAGCAGGTGGTGTGTTGGTATTGTATTAGAGAAAGCAAGTGGTGTGGTGGCAGTGTGGTAGATATAGCAAATGATGTGGTGGTAGTGGGTGTAGAGAACAGGTGGTGTGGTGGTAGAATGTGGTGGTACTGTATCACTTCCTGAAAGAGAAAAAAAACGATTTGAGGTGTTAATATGCGTCAGTCAAGCGGGAACAAGAAAGGTACATAACGAGAACGAACGAGAGAATATTAGTCTAATAATGGAAGAGGCGAGAGAAATAATAATATATATGAAAACATGTTGACTCAACATATGAGACAATTAATAAAGTAACTGAGAATGCACATACGTTCATTTAGAATACCAGATTTTCCATATTCTTGGTTCAGATAATATTTGTGTATCTCATTGTCCTTTTTCCCGAATTTCCTGGGCGTAAACACTGGTTATTTTAGTCGCTCCTACTCACTCTTATTTTTGTGGATTATTTGATTTACTAGACTCAGTGAAAACGTGCTAATTATGGAAGTATGACAGAATAATGACTCATATATTTAATATTTTATCATAACTGGATTTGAATACCAGTGCTTATGTTGCTCTTTCTTGTAGCTATAATTGCAGGCTGACCCATTTTTAACAGCAAACTTTCATCAGAGCCTCGTCAACTCGTTACCAGCAGCAAAACAGCGTCGGGGGAGCGGCAGGCACACCAGCACTCATTATATTCACTTCCCTTCACCACAAAGCAAGATTTTGTGGCTCTCGACGAAATTAGACGTAAGGAACTGCGTGAATAGAATGGTGTGTGTGTGTATGTGTGTGTGTGTGTATGTGTGTGTGTGTGTGTGTGTGTGTGTGTGTGTGTGTGTGTGTGTGTGTGTTTGTGTGTGTGTGAGTACTTTAAGCTTTTTTTTTTTTTTTTACAAATACTGTATACCATCTATTCTTGAAGTGTACAAAAATTCTGATTTTCAAGAGCATTGTTCCATGGACATCTCAGTAATTAGGTTTCTTCTGTACAATACACATTAAATAAGCAGTGTTCTTCCTCATAAGTAAGTCCAAAAACTGTGATGCACATTATCTTACAGCATGGGGAAGAGGGGAGAAGGATATTAATAAAAGAGAAAGATGAATTTGGAGAAAAAAAGAGGGAGAGCTTGGAACGAGGGTGTAAGAATATAATGATTTACTGGAATGATATAGAAGAAAAAATGTTGTCATACAGAGAGAGAGAGAGAGAGAGAGAGAGAGAGAGAGAGACAGACAGACAGACAGACAGAGATATGGCTGATACGCTTGCTGCGTGAAATGTATCCTCCAAAGTGAGAGGTTAGGATATTATTTACACAGTATGTTATGAAGAAGGGCACAGTGTAAAATTGTTCCTTATTATTATTCCCAGGCTAATTAGCTTTTCTTAGTATTAATTTCCCAGAATTTTGGTTACGAGTTTGAATTTCTCTCGATTCCTTACGTATTTTCTCTTTTGTTGGTGATACCTGGGACCGCGAGGTAAGACCAAGTATTGTTTTCCAATGTGGGCATGTTTGTACTCGCTCCTTTCCGCGTACCTCTTCTATCATGTCCTTTATTACTTTTGCCTTTTTCCCACCCAGCTCTTTAACAAAAACTGATAAACACAGAGCATCACCCTAGAATTGTTGTCATAAAACCAGAAAAGAAAATATTTAACGCAATTCATAGTTCAGGAGTGTAAGGAGGTGAGGGAGGGGCGAGAGTATGGTTTCCCTTGAGGTTATGCTGCCATCTTTGGTCCTATCTCACG
>NC_136959.1:11400996-11405996 GCF_032717465.1 Coenobita brevimanus
ACACAATGGCCTCACGCGCCCGCCTCTGGGGAAACGAGAAAAGAAAGTAGAAAAAACAGTGAAGATAAATGTCGCGTCGTGGCCAAGTTGCGAGAGAGAGAGAGAGAGAGAGAGAGAGAGAGAGAGAGAGAGAGAAAGAGAACTGGTGGAAATAAATTCATTTCCACAAACCTCCCAACAATTTTTACTCAAATCCCACATACTCAAGACGCATTCCTTCATTTTCATACCACTCTCTCATGTTCCATTTTCGTCCACGTTTACCTGTTTCATCATTATTTTTTCACTACAATAATAGTGTTTTTGCGTCATATCATTACTCCAGTCATCGATCCCACTTGAGGTAGCACGGTAGCACATGAGAAGCACTTGGTACCCAGTGTTTTTGGTCTGTATTACGTTCCATCAATCTTTCTAACAGAGTTAAAATGTATGATTTGACTCTTGGACAAAGTGGTGTTTAGTAGTGCACCACGATCCACAAAGAACAAAGCAATAAAACCTGTCGATAATACACTTCACTGTCTCAAATGCCAGGAGCCACATCTCAACCAAGTGCACTTTTAGCCACGACAATTACAAGCCATTAAATTACTCTACTATATACCTGTGCACAAAATAATACCAGTGAGACTTAGATCATCAGGCTAATATTTCCCGGATCCATTTACAACAGCTTATTAATGCCAGTCCATTGCGAGAGTTATTACTAAAGTATTAATGAAACACAATGATTCAGATTCATTATTCAAAATCTGATCCTTATTTTATCCATAAATTCTATTACCCTATGCGAGAGGTAGCAGAGTTTTTATTTTTTCCTGTTTCAGCCAGTGACAGCAGCAACACATTTCTCTCCACGACGACTTTTTCCAACAGTTTGTCCTGCATTTGTTTTCATATTTTCTGGCCTACAGTATAATCCGAGCACTGGCGATGACAAAGACAAACAGGCTTTGAATCACGTGCGGGCCACTATGCCCATGTATGTCATGCACATGCACACTTTTTGTTTCATATGCTGTGTAGCCTTGTAAATCTCATTTATGTGGTTGTTTTATTTCCTAATCTGTCACTGTTTATTTTCGTGCAGTAATGAACACTCTGGCTCTTATTAATAATGTCTTGTTACCAATAACAGTAACATCCATAATGCATTCTTCACCCTATCCATGTATTTGTGTGATATGGTGTTTGATATGTTTTTCAGTGGTGGTCATGCAGTTCACTTTCTCTTCTCTGGGGGGACAGTTGAACACATCGCACGTATTCTATCATCTGAGGGACACTGAACACATCCTACGTATTCCTATCATCTGAGGGACCACTAGAACACATCCCACGTATTCCCCTATCATCTGAGGGACACTGAACACATCCTACGTATTCCTATCATCTGAGAGACACTGACCACATCCCACGTATTCTCTCATCCTGGGGACACTGAACACATCCCGTATTCCCTATCATCTGGGGGACATTGAACACATCCCATTTATTCTCTCATCTGGGGGACATTGAACACATCCCACGTATTTACTCTGGAGGTCACTGAACACATCCCTGTATTCTTTCATCTGGGAGACATTGAACACATCTCACGTATTCTTTGGGGGGACGTTGAACACATCCCGTATTCTCACATCTGGAAGACATTGTGAACACATCCCACGTATTCTCTGGGGGACATTGAACACATCCCACGTATTCTCTCATCTGGGGAGACATTGAACCATATCCCACGTATTCTCTGGGGGACATTAAACACATCCCACGTATTCTTTCACTTATGGGAGGCATTCTATCATCTGGGGGACATTGAACACATCCCACACATTTATTCTTTGGGGGACTTTTGGACTCTGTCCACTATGCTTTCTCACCACTTACAGCCCACTTATGACATGACGTGGCCCAGAAATTATAGATTAAGTGTTTGGTAAAATATCTCTCTTTGTATTGGCGTAGCAGGATTGGCACCTTACTGGCTACCAACCTATAGCGAAATTCTAGCACACTCAGTCTTCCTGCTTAACAAATGAGAAGGGGAATTGGAAAACAGGTTTTTTCTTTTGCTCTCTCTCTCTCTCTCTCTCTCTCTCTCTCTCTCTCTCTCTCTCTCTCTCTCTCTCTCTCTCTCTCTCTCTCTCTCTTTCTCTCTCGTTTTGAAGGAGCAGCTGGGTCACGGAGCCAACTTGATTTCTTTTTCAAGTCCGGAGTTGCACTACTGAGAGATGCTGCCATTAAGGGCAGCCTATTGATTCTATGGCAGTCAGCAGATGCCTGGGACTGATGCCTGGGAATGTGGGTGTGTGTTGTAGGCATCTGGGATGGACATGTGGGGCGAATGTTTTGGAGCAGGTGTCTGGGGCCAGGTGAGAGAAGGGGAAGTGGGTGTGTTCTGATGTCGGGATATTTTTAATGAAGTGGAAATTCCCTCTCATATGCTGTTGGCTTTGTTAGCTTATTTAACACCTCTGACCTCTGTGGGTGCTTGCTTGGCCTCAGTCATGCCAAGCAATTGAAATGTTCGGTAGGTATGAGATCTTACAGGCCAGGATGTAAGAATCTCTGCAGTAAAATTGTCTTCGTAACTTCACTGGAAAATACCATCTTTTTCCCAATCCATTTTACATTCCTCCTGTTCTGTCGTCAGCACGCAGAGGTCCTGCTTACACATATAAGGAGGGAATAATGGGCGTTTGTAGCGGTAGTCGGATTAAAGTCGAACACTCCATTCTTCTTTACGTATCAGCTTTTTAAGAATATTTCTTTCGCCATTTCCTCGGACAAGAAGTTCTACTGTACACGCTCTTGCATTTATTTTTCTCAGCCTCGGGAAAATGATGAAGTCAGATTACAGAGTTGTGACCTTAATACCATGGCAATGAGTAGTCCGTTGTGTGTCGGAAAAATGAACAAGTTGCAAGCACCCATTGGTATCTTTTCGTGAAGAGGTATTGCCTACATTTGCCAACCCCAGTGAACAAGCCATGCCATTGCCATTTGCCCCCTAGACGCAGATTATCGCAACAAGAACTTACTGACGAACGTGTGGGTGGTGGCACAATAAATTACTACGGGCAATGAATTTCCTATTTTACCGCAAGCTTAAAGTGGGAAGTGGAAAAATACGAGAACGGTCCAGAATGAGGATGGAGTGTATTTGTGTTGATTACTGATACTACAGGTGTGACTGCTGGCTGACGCATATAGTGTGACACGATTGAATTGGTATGCACATGACGAGAGTGTGATGGAGAACAAGTGGTGTGGTAGTAGTTTGGTAGTGTGTTGTAGTAGTGTGATAAAGTATGAGGTGGTAATGCAACAGAAACTGTAAGGTGTTGTGTTAGAGTGACTGAGTTAAGGGGTGATGCTAGCTTGGTGGACAGGACAGGTGGTGTGGCGGTAGCATGACACGGTAGTAGATGGTATGGTGATATGTGTGGCGATATAATGGACGTATTAATAGAAAAGCTCTTTCAAAATATTAGTATACGAATCAGTCTGAGAAACAATGGAGGGACATAATATGAGAACATTATTTTGATGGTGTATATTTAATAAGGTGATTGAGAAATAGTCGTGTTGAGTACCTTTCCATACATCTGTTTTCTCATAGGCGCTCGATGGCAGTAGGGCGACTTTGTCAAAGAACCGAAAATGAGAGCTATCTAAACGCATCGTGTCCAGGACCATCTTCTCATTGTGGTGTGAAAAGCCAAGCGAAATCGGCCCTTATTCCCCTCGACGTCAACGCTAAAAGTCAGGTGGTTTTTACTGCAGAAACAGCGTACTAACTCCGGGACTGTGACATAGAGCGAGTTGAACCAATAGCGCGGCAGCATTGTGTTTACAGGGGCTGGCTCGACCAACCATAAGGCCCGTAGCGCCTGCTTTGGGCAGTCTGTCCGAGCTTACAGGTTAGGGAAGGGACAACACTTGATTGAAACCTCCTCTATCTCTGCCTTTTAAATGGATGAACGCACAGTGATGTCGTCTGCTGATACAGAAGGTGAAGGTGAATGTCGGAAGGTCGCAAGAACGCCAACAGCACTGTTTTGAGTGGAAACAAGTGGCTGCTAAGCGTAAACGAGACAATGGTGAGCCCGTGTTGGTGTGAACATTAATGACATTTTTAATCTGTTCTGGGCAGTAAAGGACTATTTTACCCAGACTGTCTCTCAACTGCATTCGTTTAAGGTACAGCCGGGGAAAGTTCTGCTTTATACACTCGCTCACCACTTCGAAATAGTAAATGTGAGACAAGTGTTAAACGAAGCAATAGCCAACATTCTTATATCTGGTAACTGTGTGAGAAGGATGGGGATGGAAGAGGGAGGGGTAGGAACTATCAGTTCCCCCATGCCTTTCTCCTTCCTTAACCTCTCCCCTCCCACACAGTGGTACCAGACATTTGAGTGTCTGGCTACTGCTTCACTAGTCGTTGTCTCACATAAAGGTCCGAACTAGCAGGAAAGTGTATAAGGCGGAACTTTCTCCGGGTGTACGTATCAAATTGAAAACATTGCCTGTTATTCATAATTATTAGAAGTGTGTAATGGCATAAACATTACAGGCTAGTGTTTCTGTTCATAAAGTTGAGCTTTGGTGACATTAAAGTAATTTTGGTCAGTTACATAAGATATTTTTTCTGCAAATTTGCCCAAAATAAAAATATGATTTACAGCCATTTTTGTGGTATCAGTATGTTCATTATGTCTTGAATTTTCATTGTTCATTAATTTTGCAAAAAAGGTTTTTGGTGCCATGTAGCGTATTTTTGTTCGGTTTATATTGAAGATTTGCCAGGATTCATGGAAGTGACATGATTTTTTTTTTTCATGTGTTGCTTACATTAGTATCTTTCATTTGCGTTCAATATCATAGCGATACTACAACATTTTTTGCCCTCTGAAAATTTAGGTGGTTGCTAGGCGACGAATTTGGAAAAAAAAAAAAAATGGGTGAACATACCATTTTTTTAAAATTTAGGA
>NC_136959.1:11410996-11522521 GCF_032717465.1 Coenobita brevimanus
TTTACAAATGATACGGCGATACGATATACGGTATATTATTAGCCGAAGTAAGATGCGGAGACGGGAGTGAAGCCGATGAGAGGGAAGAATTATTTCAAAAGTGATGTCTGATTCATTCGTTGCAGTTTACTGATTGTATCTGTGTTCTTTGTAAAATGGTCCATTGCTTTATTAATGTATGTGGCGAAGTCTGAACGGAAAAAAAAAAAAGTTAATATTATAATGATGACTGCTGATAGGTAATTTGTCTAACGAAAGTGGGAGTGAAGGTGAATGAAAGCGTCAGGTATTGAACAAAATAACATAAGCAAGACGCCTTCTAATTCACTGGTTCATCACGGTGGTCCTTGATGGAAAAGGGAGGTAAATACATAAAGGAAGTGCACGGTAGATAGTCTAGTCTCAGAAAATAAAATTGTTGAAAGAATGAAGGCCTTGGTACGGAAGAGATGACTCAGTAGACAGGCAGCTAAAGGTCTGAATGATGGCATAATATTATCAACATCAGCGTTTGGATGCGAAATTTATCATTACGCGAGAAAGAAATGTCAATGGATACGATTTTAAAATCTGACCCCCAAAATATGGGGGATGCGCAGGTTAGACAGTGTAACCATTATAGAGATTCGTGAAAAAATCTGGGCCTGAAATCTTATTGGTTATGCGGGCTCCCTAACACCTCTTCCTCAGCTATTTATTTTTGTATTAGGCTAGTTAATATGATCCTGTACCTTACTTATGCAGAACATGGCGATAATAGAATGATTTAAGGAACATGAAAGACGATATTAACTTGTAATATGCAAAGTAAGTCGCTTAGGAAGAGGAGTTAGGGAGCTTCCTTAAACCGAGAAGAATCTGTGACTTGGTGTTACTATGATACTAGCGACTTTCCTGCACACACATATTACATACATAGGGAGCATCTACTACACACAGTCGAGATGCATTTTAGGGATCCTGAGGGGCAGGTACCGTAATGTGTTGTAATGAGGAAAATGCCTTCATGGACGCTCCCAGTAATGCACCTCACCCATTGCTTCACTCACAGGTAGCCTAAATGTGTGGAAAGATTTTGAAGTGTACTCTGGTTAACAAGTGCATTTTGGTATGATTGTCTGTAGGGGTGGTTGTATTTTTGACCCAGTGTCTATATATCACCAAAGGAACGTTTAAAGTGAATAAATACGTAAAACAACATATATCTCCTGTGTCGGGCTAAGTATATGGCCATCGGAGTCAAATATGGCAAAAAATGCTCCCGAATTAAAGCAACTTATTCCCTTCATTCAGCGAGTAATGCGGGATAGGAGTATTTATAAAAAAAAAAAAAAAAAAACATTCCCGAGGTGTGTTTTTTGTATGTAAAGGCGGGGGAGTGTCAGGGTATATACACAAGGATATATTCCCAGCATGAAACAGCGCCTCCGGACGTGGCGTGGGAATTTATGAGAGATAATGCACCAGGGATGGGCTGTATTCTCTCATGCTGAACAGCTTAATGTCTGAAGCCGAGTGCTGGCGAGGGCAGATCGGGTGATGGGGGTGAGGGAGGAGGGGAAGAAAATGTTGGGGGCGGTGTGTGTGTGTGTGTGTGTGTGTGTGTGTGTGTGTGTCAGTTAACTGGTGACTGTGAGATCAAACCCAGTGTTCTCATCCTAACGTCCTTTCCTGAGCAATTTATTTTGCTTATTCTACCTTAATGTCCTAGTCAGTGTCATATAAATCCTACCAACAATGCCATACTCTACAGATCCATACTCTGCAGGAATAATGTACGGTACAAAAGGTTGTTAACCAGCCATATCTAATAACAAATCGCTCAGGAAGAGGTGCTAGGGAACCTTCTTGCCCTGACGAGTATATGGAGCCGAGTGTTTGAGGTGTTGATGATGTGAGTACTTGGTGTGTGTGTGTGTGTGTGTGTGTGTGTGTGTGTGTGTGTGTGTGTGTGTAGTTAAAATAACAAACGCAATTTACTCTGATCTTGACCATGCTTTGAGAGGCATTTGAGGATTAGCCACAGGTTCTCAACAATTGAGAAAACATTAGGTCAAAGGTCAAGGCCACATGAAAAGGTTAACTGATTTTTAACTGTTCTTCACCAGACTTAGTAGAAGGGTTCAGGCTAAGACTTGGGTCCTTATTCTCGTCAGTTAAGGAAGCTTCGTAACACCTTTTCCTAAGTGATTTATTTTGCCTGTTACACCTTACCGTTTTATGATGTCGTATATAAATCCTTCAAACATCGCCATACTCTGCATAAGTAACGTAGATAAGGATATTAACCGGTCATATCCAAAACTAAATCGCTAAGGAAAAGGAACTAGGGAGCTTCCTTACTCGACAAAAATGCACAAGGTCAATGTCACAGCAAAAAATCAAATTTCAGGGTCACAGGGCAAGGTCAACCCAAACAATGGTAATTTTTGTTGTTTTCGAAATTGGTGGACGGGTTAAGGGTCAGGCAAGAATGAAATATTTGGATACTGATTGCAGTTGGTTGGAGGATCAGGTCACGGGGAAAGTCAAATATTGGGACCATTGATTGATTGCTGGAGGTAAGTACTGCTCTCTCTCTCTCTCTCTCTCTACCACTTTGAAGAGAGAGAGAGAGCGAGAAATTCACTTTACGTTTCTTTAGCTAGCCTGTCTTCTCAATACACGTAAGGCAATGGAACATTATTTTCCAATGCACATTGTACATACACTATTTAATGGTGTAGAGATGGAGAGCCTAGTCAGTGATGAATCTTGGGAGTGCATAGAAACGAAAGTGATGGGGGAAGAGAGAAGAAAGTAGACGATGTATGGTGAAAAACCAGCAGAGTTTGTCTGGGAGGGCAGAATGTAATGGTGAAATGAAGTGTTTTATTTTGTGATGAAGGGGTTTATAAGTAGTTTTTCTCGGCCACCGTACATGGATTCATGGATTGGAGTCGTGGTATAGGAAGAGCTGTGGCAGTTTTACACCTCAGTATTCCTGTGTATTATACTGATGCAGACAATGGTATACCCTACAATGCTGAGGCTTTATATGCAAAATAAAACTCCCAAGAAAGAGGTACTGCGAAAATCTGCAAAACCGTATAGAATGGGAGGACAGATGTTTTACTTTTGATAAAAACATAGACAGATAGATATTTTGTCATTTCTCAGATAACTATTTAATGATAAAGAGGGAAACGCCCATGAAGCTACTTTTTTTTTCCCCTCTTACAGTCCTGTTAATTATTTGCCACTGATTTACCACACCGTAATGATACAAGCAGGATATCCATTGCCACATCATTCACAGTTTAACTGACAAATTCATCCCTTAAGGTTACATTACATCAGGAGTAATACATAAATATTCCCTGATTAATAAGAGAGACATTTGCTTGCATTATCCCCTTCATATTTTTAACACAGTGAACCACCACGATTCAGTATTTCTAATGTTTTATGGGTGTATTGTATATTTGTGGGATTTTCAATTCTTGCATATTTGCATCCAAGGCTTCATTATGGTCATTATTATTAGCATATTACTTTCTCTTTTTATATCAGCTTGCCTGACTGATAATTTCATCCTACTATGAAAAGCCCTACATGCAACATCTGACATACAAAAAAGGGAGCATATTCTCCACTCCCTCACATTCCTTGCCTCAACTACTAACTCAGTATCTCTCCTCCTCTCGCCCCATTAGAGTTAACTGCTCCCCTGAGTCCCACACTCCCAGCACATACAAGCTCACCCCGATTACTGTGCCGCGGGATACCTATGATGACTTAGATCTGGTTGTACCTTAAGCAGAGTTCCCTCTTGGTATCCTGTGTGGGGCACTTCTCACTACCTCATTGTCTTCGTCCCCCACTTTGTTGTTATTCTTGCAACCCCAGGCTCGCGTGCGCGTGGAACCAAGTACACTGCTAGATGCCAGCCATTTCAACCCGTCGCTCCTAGAGGTCTTTTGTTGAGCTTATCTTGAAGGACTGTCAGTGTTGTATTAGTGTGGTGGATGAGGCGATTATGTTGTGGTCCGAATTCTGCTCTTCATTGTGGACATAACGGGTTCCTTTTTAAATTGTATTTTATGATGGAATTCTAGCAGGGAAGGGTAATGGCCAAATCGCAGACTGGCCTAGTGAACTCGAGTCTCTCTGGGTATGGGTAGTTTCTGATAGGTGTTTGTCAGGATGTGGTCAGGATACCACTTGACTGAGGGTATTAGATGGCTGTGGTGGTTGTCTGTTTGTGTATGTGACTGTGAAGTATAGTATAGTCAGCGGAAGAAGAAAGAGGTTGTCTGTGTATCGTTGGGTGGTTCAGTTGTTTTTTTGTGTTTTTTTTTTTTTTTGTAGAAGTGGGGGAAGATGCAACATAAAGTTACAAGGGTGAGATGGTCTAGCTAAAACGATAAACAGTGTGCTTCTCATATTCGTATGTCCCTTGACTGAAACTGTTTTTGTGTCTTGATGTTGGTGATCCATTATATCGTAGCGAACTAATGCATCCCGTTTTTATTATGGTTATTTTCCTTAGTGTGTGTGTTTTTTTTTTTTACTTTATTCCTGCAGGTCGTTTTTAAGGTTAGTGCCCGTCCTGGCTTAGCGCAATTCGTTATTTTAATTAATCCTTATGCAGACGATTCTCTGCAAGTATTTTTGTTGTCGAAAGGTATCTGCCTGCATCACTTTAGATCGTGAATATAAACTAATGTGAAAGTGTGAGGGAGGATTAAATTAAACTACAGGATTCTTTGTTCTACTGTGGGATCGGTTGAGATTTTTCAGACCCATAATGCATAGGTGGTTGGAGATCTCGGGTTGCTATAATGCCATGAAAAATGTAAGCCAGTTGATGTAACCTTAATGTTTTCTCTGCAGTGGCCAGGTCTCGGGCCACTAGTCTTTGCACAGGGGAGTTTATCGCGTGAATGAATGGTGTGTGTGTGTGTGTGTGTGTGTGTGTGTGTGTGTGTACTATGTAGATTACTCACGTGCTAGAGATTAAATTATGAAAATCTTTATAGACGAAACCATAACAGAAATGAGTTATGTTTATCGCATGAATGAATGGTGTGTGTGTGTGTGTGTGTGTGTGTGTGTGTGTGTGTGTGTGTGTGTACTATGTAGTTTACTCACGTGCTAGAGATTAAATTATGAAAATCTTTATAGACGAAACCATAACAGAAATGAGTTATGTAAGTAGAATGAACACCATGCCTGAGAGGTGGTGACTGGGAACATGCACTATCAGTTAGGGAGGTGGCTGCTTACGAGTGGCCTGTAGTTATTGCGACTTACCTACATATTCCAAAGTCTTCCTATTCATTGCTCTCCACAGTCAACTTTCCGTCGCCCTGAAATCAAGCCTCCCTTTTTTTCCATTCCAGTCAATTGTAAACTCTCATTGTCTTCACATCCCTTCCATCTATCGTTATTTCATGTAGTAAAGTTATGTTACTCCACACTGTTTTCACTTTGCTTATGCTTAGTCACCCCCTTCTCCCCCTTTCTCTGTGTATCTTCCTCTTCCTTACTCCACATCTCACTCGACCAATTACTACATTCTTTTTTCACACAAGGTCCTTCACTAACGTCACTCCCTGTTACATAACTACATACAGTACGAAAAGACACATTCACCTTTCACTGATACCTCTTCTCCTCCCATCACTGCTCACCACACTCCCAAACTACTCTTTTCCTCCTAACACACCTCGTTATTCTTTTATCCCCCGCACCCATCTTCCCTCCTGTCATCCCCAACGCTAGCCCCTCTCACAACGCCGTCCCTCATCATATACCCTCACTAAACCTGTGAGGCGTCACCAGCATCAGAAGGCCGTGTACCAGATCAGTATTACGCAGCCTCATTGCTTTATGGACCCACGACCAGCGGGCAATGTCCCTCCTTGAAGGTACTAGCGGGAGTGGAGTCACCATACATTCACCCACCCACCCACTTACTGTATCTAACTATTAATAGAGCATGAGTGTGAGCAGGGAAGTGAAATGGAGAAGGGGGGGCAAGGCGACGTGGAGGCGATTTGTTTGTTTGTGACCACCCGTAACGGGATTAAGGTGTCTGGCAATAGATAGATAGATAGATAGTTAGATGATGGCAGGAAGCAGGGGAAGGGTAGGACATGGATATGTGGACCAAGGTTAAGGGGAACACGACTCGGAAAAGGTTGTGAACCGCTGTCGTAGAGAGTCTTTGTGCTTTATGTCCGTGAATCTGGACAATAGGCCCTGTCCCAGAACCGTCCTCTGTTACTATTTAGGAAGTAGCAGTGGTTAATGTTACGAAGGTGGACTTAAGCAGAAGCCAGGAACAGTAAACCATCGTTATATTCACTGGAGTGGACTGAGCTCGCTTTCGTTAGATTAGCTTTATATTCATCAACCATGACTTTTCCACCTCACTATCTCATGTTCAACAGTACTAGTCAGGCGTGAAAGAGGAGCGGTGAGAACTGTCTGAATTATTGTTTTGTGGTAGAAGGAGGACGGCTTAGTAAGGACGTCAGTGCTTGGAGGTCTCTCTGTTGGTGCCACCCCTTGCAGGATGCAGCACGTTAGGCAATAGAGAGATAGGCAGATGGTAAACTTTGTAGCACTCACACCACCATATTGCAACTAGCCTAATTATTCACTACTTTTCATTCATTATCCCTGTCTCTTCTTACCCAGGGCGCGGGGTGAGGCTGTGTCAAGGCTTCGGGCTGCTTCACCACATGCAAACAACTTATTCCCCACAAAAGGATGTATGGGCCAAATATTTCATTTTGCCCTGTGATTATGACCATCGATCAGCTATTCCAAAATCGAATACCGGTACTTCAATATTGTCTGACCTTCAGCACGTCCCTTAAATTTATTCCAAATCAGATCAAAACTGTTTAGATTGATCTTACCCTGTGACCTTGACCTTTGATCTGTTATTCTCAAAGTCCATTCTCCTCATTCCTGGGTAATCTTCAACTTTTTCAACAATTTGGTTCAGTCGAATAAAAATTTTTAAAAACGTAGGATTAAATATTTGACCTTTCTGTGTGATCCTACCTTTTTCGAAAAATTCTCGGTCATTCATCTCTGTTTTACCCGAACCCCGTCCACAGAGTTTTGCTAAAATCGGGGAAAATGATGAAATTGACCTTGCCAAGGGACCATGACCATTAACCTTGCCTGTGACTTTGAGTTCTAAATAATAATCCTCAAACATCCCAAATATCCTGCACTACCAAGATTCCGTCCACAAAAATAGCTATAAATTTGGTGGAAAAGTAAACTGATTTTGTCATGCAGTTTTGACTTTCTACCAAGTGTTACGATCCCTCAGAAGTAAAGGACAGCACTAGTTTTAATGACTATTGCATTCAAATGGTTTCTTTTCATTTATTTAAAGAAGTACACAATTATTGTCAAATATCAGTTTTAATATATTACATTATATTTACCGGGTATGTTTCATTTCTATTGCTTGAAACAAATTAACAGTGAAGTATCTTATATGCATATTACTCTTACTCAGTGTTTCCATGCTTTGAAAGATGGTATTTTGCCGAATATAATTTGCACACCCTTGGCTGATCCTCAACACTGCCACCAAGTTTGATCCAGAGACTTCTAGCCAGATGTTTTAGTTATTCCTTTCACACACACACACACACACACACACACACACACACACACACACACACACACACACACACACACACTTGGGTTCAACTTGGACCTAACCGTGTGACCCTGACCTTTGACTCAGTACTCTAAAACTGTACGAGTAATTACTTTGCTCTTGCCTTACCCTCAACCCTTGCACTAAGTTTGGTCTAGATCAATTGATAACTTGTTCAAAAAAAAAAATACCAATCCCTTGACTGATGCTAAAACTTTCCATCAAGTCTGGGTATTCCATTTCTGTGCCTAATTTCCTAAACAGAGGACAGAACTAATCATTTTCAAAGGTTAATAATAGAGGGAGCCCCAAAGCACGAATCTGTAAACACTGCGACTATGAACCAGTAGGAGGAGGGTGGTACACTTATTATCTTCACATAGGAGCCCTGTGCATTATTGGGTTAAATTGGCTCAAACCTTTGAGTTATGTAGCTAAAGTACACACACACACACACACACACACACACACACACACACACAAGTAAAAATTAAATTACCCTGTCCTTGGTATTGCAAAGGGCTGGTGTAAGACCAAAGGGCCGATCTCTTGAGGACTCCCGTGGGTCTCGTCCATTTCCATTTCCATTACATCTACTTAGCACTGTGAAGGACACAGATGCCAAGTGAACACTGTAAAATAGTTGATGGAAAATACGCTCGGGGATAGAAGAACATGTGTCTTTTTTTCAATATGGAATTTGAATGTCTTGCCAGTTGTTGTTTGGTGTTTTGTGGTAAGATGCCAAAAATTTGCGAATAAATTTGGAAGAAAAGCAACCGACGGAGGAGGGAGTGAACTGGGGGGAGGGTAGTCAAATGGTGGGTGACGGAGCGACTTGGAGGCGGTTTGTCTGCGGCCACCCTTTGCGGGATTAGGGCGTCGGGCTATAGATATAGTAGATTGATAGAGATAATTCCCTACTTCATTGCCCTCCGGTCTGTCCCATACCGTACGCGGATGGGACAAGAGATGACTGGGGTGTTTTACTGACGTCCTCTCTGTTGTCTCTGAAGTAACGATAGGCCACCCAGTGCATTGAAGAGTCCATGTGTGTTGTTGATTAAAGAGTGTGAGAAGCAGAGAACCATTACATGTACTAAACCTCTTCCTGTTAGGTTACAATGGGAAATAAAGAACAGTCGGGCTAAACTAATATGGAGATGACATAAAATGGGTATATATTGTCATAATAGTACAATATTGCGTGACTTTCTTAAGTTGTTTTAAAAAGTTCTTCATGACAGTACAGAAGGAGACCTGGGGGGATGTGGTGGTGGTCTTTGATGTGCAGTAGAGCAGATATACACTCACTCATTCGCACACACACACACACACACACACACACACAGCGAAATCCTAAAATAGATATCTGAGGTAAGGGTATTTTTTTATGGAAGTTTTTTTTTTTCTCTCTTCAGTGTCTTTTTCATGTAATATTTATTAATTCACTGAATGCTAAGATACTGGGTTTTCTCTCTCTTCCTTCGCAAATTATAATACTATCAAATCAGTCATGGAAAATAAAATAAAAAACGTTTCCATAACTGTCCATCTCCAACATCAATAAAACGATGGATGAAGTTCAGAATGGCAGTTGCATCTATTAAGTCATACATCCATTATTTCTTGCAGAAATAATATTTGTTTTTGCAGTTCTCATCCTCCCTCCCTCCTTCTTCTTGCAATGTACTGTAATATGTTTTCGTTTTCATCCTCATCCTCTCTTCCTCCCTGTTCATGTCATACAGGTTTTATACAAATGTCTTGATAAGCCGCTATGCAAAGATGGACAGTACAAGAAAAACCAACTTACCCTCATGTAGTAAAATTTTATCACCAGTGTCATTCTCGGTAACTTTTCTTTTTTTTTTTTTTATACTGGTACTTCGTCTTCCCCAGGTTATTGAGGATTTAGTCATCCAGTTTCCTTCATATTCTTCGGAAAGTGTAGTTTTACGATTGAGTGGTAAAAACAAATACCGTACTCTTCAGTAATCTGGCTGAAATCCCACCAAGAATAGCGCGATGTTTATAGATTTCTCGAAACTATACAAGCTCTTTTTTTTTTTTTTTCCATTTGCTGTATATCAATGATTGCTGGGTTTATAGTTTCTGTTTGTTATATTGCCTCCCTCATGAGTTTTTTTTATCATATTTCATTCAGTCAATACCGTACAGTAAAGACAGTGGTGCACAACGAAGGGCAGTTTAATTTTGACACACCAAAATAGTGTCAGTGTCATTTGCTGTAATCTTTTTCAGACCTCATTTTCGCCAGTTCTTTTAAGATAAAATAATCTAGTTTGGTTCCTCATATATATATATATATATATATATATATATATATATATATATATATATATATATATATATATATATATATAAGAGTAGTACTTTAGGACTGAGTGGTAAAGGTAAATAGTTCTTAATTTTCTATGCATGAAATCCACAAAGAAGAGAATAATGTATGCATAGTCTTCCATACTGACGATTTTTTTACTCATGGCTCCATAACTATTGGACATATTTCAGCTCTCTCCGTTGCACGATCTTTCTTATGATTTCCCTTTTTCATCAGTACCACTTTAATGTCAATATATCAAAATACAGTGGTGCACAACGAAGGACACAGGGACTTAACACATCGCTGGGACATCAAAATATAGTGTCAAAGTAATTTGCGGCAACCATTTCCAAAACTCATTTTCCCCAGTTCTGTTTATGGCTTAATCAGAGAGGTGCAAGAATGGCTCCGAAAGACAGACTCTTCAATACGTCAGATGCTTTAACATATGTATATCATCTTCACTGGATATAAAACAGATAGAAAAGGCCTGTAAGATGATAACGTCCAAAATGAAACACCAAGTAATAAAAGCAAACACATTTCAACCATCCAGAGGTAAAATCAAACAGAGAGCTGTATGCTGTACAAAATTCGCATAAAGTGCACTAACATTTCTATTCATCAAACTCGTTTGGGTCCTTAATTACCGGGTTACCTTCAGTTGAAATTAGTTGCATCGTTTTCCTCATACTTTCCTCTTTCCATCAATTCCACGTGGATAAAAGAGCTGTGACATGGAGTGGAAGGGAAAACAGCAGCCTTCCACATTTTTTATATGCACTTGTCGGAAAAAAATCGTCATATTTTATTGTTTATTACTTCTTGTGAAAATTCGGCCTTGTTAATGTTTGATGGCATCTCTTTCATAGCAAAATAGCCACATAGATGGGACTAAAACTGAGAGGGAAAAATTCTTTCTATCTATATACCTAGGCTGATTCCCCCAAGGAAAGAGAGGTAGCAGAGACAGGACGATGCACTCCCAATTTACCCATCCACTCAAACACATTCATTTGCATCTTAGCCCCAAAGGGGAGAAAGGACAGATCCTCACGGCACCACACCGCACGAGGGTCAACTGCGCAGTGCAATCAGGGACATCTGCAGCAGGGCCTGACAGCAGAGCTGGTTTACCCCTGCCGGATCATAATAGACCCATCCCCTTACCCGTACCTGACCTGATCAGCTGATTAGACCAAATGCGGGAGAATATCCCCTCAGGGCTGCGTCATCATTTATTCGTTCACAATTTCTCTCCAGTCATTTCTGTCATGCACAACCACTCTTCCTTGCTCAACAGACATCCCTCTCGCATCCAACGCTCTCTTCACACTGTCCATCCATCCTATTCGTGGTCTTCCTCTCATACTTACACTTCTCACACCAGACCTAGTTATCTTTTTCACCAATCGCTCATTATCCATTCTCTTCATGTGCCCAAACCATCGCAACACCCTCTGCTCAACTCGATCAGCCATCTCCCGAACAACTCCAGTTCTCCTTCACGCTTCATCATTTCTCACTCGATTCATACACGTCACTCCACACATACTCCTCGGACACCTCATCTCCATTACATTCAAACTTTTCCTCCCTGCTACACCCATATTCCATGTTTCAGCCTCATATAATGCAGTCGGTACAAAAGCACTCTCATACAGCCTTGTCTTTAGATTCATTCTCAGCAAAAGATATCTAAACACTTTTTTCATTCCTCCCAGCACCTTTCTTACTTCATTCATTCTAAACTTCAATTCTGCATCTATTCTTCCATCCATAACATCATGTGACCCTAAACACTTAATACACTTTACCTCCTCATGCAACTCACCATTCAAAACTATGTTCATCCTCCTACCATCTACCAACCTCGTACACCTCATCACTTTACTCATATTCTCATTTACTTTCAATTTCCTCCTTTCATACACCCTTCCAAACTCCTCTACCAACTGTCTCAATCGTTTCTCTGAATCAGCCACCAGTGCAGTATCATCTGCAAACAGTTGCTGCTTCAGATTCTACTCTCTACCATCAACATTCACCAGACTCAGACCTCCACCTAACACTCTTGCATTCACCTCCCTTACAACACCATCCATATAAATATTAAACAATCAAGGTGACATCACACATCCCTGCTGCAGCCCCATTCTCACGGGAAACCAGTCACTCACAGTATTTCCCACTCTTACACACGCTCTACTATTTACCAAAAAACTTTTCACTCCTTTCAGTAACCTACCATCAAGTCCATACAATCTTAAAAGAATCCACAAAGCCTCCCCATCAGTTCTATCATACACTTTCTTTAAATCCATGATTGCCCAAAACACATCCTTGCCTTTCACTAAATACTTTTCACACACCTGTCTCACAGCAAACACCTGATCCACGCATCCCCTGCCTCTCCTAAAGCCAAACTTCTCAACACGAATTATTCACTCTGTACCCTAACTCTCATAATTAACACTCTACCATACACCTTACCTACAACACTCAACAGACTTATACCCCTAAAGCTAATACATTCATACTTATCACCCTTACCTTTATACAACGGGACCACACAAGCACTTGCCCAGTCAGTTGGCACCATACATTTCACAAAGTACACATCCAACAATCTTACTAACCAGTCAACAATAGTCGCTCCATCACCTTTCAGGCATTCCACAGCACGCCCATCCATACCTGCAGCTTCCTCTCCACCATGTTTTTTCCTCCCTGGTCGGGTGAGAGATGCGACCACCAAGTAGTTTACATAAATAGGAATAGCATTAGTAAGGCGTCCAGAAAGATGTTCTTGATATAAAAGATGACTTAATTCCGCTTTAGGTAATTCCTTTATACAACAATATTATTTTTATTTCCACCTGACGGTAAACTTAGCCTGTACACAACCCTCCAAGACTAAAGAGGATGAAGTGCAATATCTCCTTCGATTTTTCTTGCCATCGTATCTCCCTGTCCACCATTCCTTGCTCTTTTTCACATACAGTTCACATTATCATAACCACTCTTCTCTCGTTCACGTCCCTCCACCCCTCCACTCTCTCCCAGAATGGCCCTTCCTCTAATAACACTCTAGTCCTCTCTCTCTCTCTCTCTCTCTCTCTCTCTCTCTCTCTCTCTCTCTCTCTCTGAGAGCTATAGACCCATCAGAGAAGATGAGCCACAGGGGCAGGAGGGGGAGTGGTGAACCAAACCTATTTCCTTGCACTGGATCACATGAGCATTTATCTTTGGAGCTTGGGTGAAGGTAGTGGGTGTAGTGAGGGGGGGTGGAGGGTGATATGGGGGCGTGGCAGAAAAAAAAAATACGGGTGTGGGAGCAATGACAAAGCTTTAGGAGAAAGACGGCAGGGGCGATTCGCGGGGGAAAGGGTGTAATACAGCTAAAACGGTTGTGTGGGAGTGTTGCAATAAGGAGAAGACGTAGACTGGTGGATGGTTTGCAATATGAAGGCGTAGACTGGAGCACTGTACAGAGGTTTGATAGAGGACGTATAATGGATTGCAGTCACAGGTAAGTACAGGTAAACAATTAGTCTAGACACGTAGGGAAACAGATATATGGTCACCCACATACAAATACTTAACGTTCTGCCAACTCAGCTCTTTCTTCAGTAATGATTTGGCGCAATAATTATTTTGCTCAACAATTTCGTCTCTGCTTAAAGATGCTCACTGCAGGTAAGAAAAATGGCGACACAAAAGATAATACATTTTTCAAGACCATGTTCAGTATCGATATTATGAAAAGTGATATTAAGATAAACAGTAAGACTAAACACATAGGAACGGGTAAATTTTTGACGACTGTATCTATATGCAACACACACACACACACACACACACACACACACACACACACACACACATTTAATTCTTCCAGAGCTCCAGAATAATATCTCTTGACTCTAGACCAGAAGTTAACAGGTCCCTATGCTGTAAAAGCTGCTCAACTGAGGTGCTTTACTACTTTCTAATTTACTGATTGCTAAACGTTATGCTTTCTTTTTATCCATCTCTGTTTCTCTGTGTATACATTATGCATTTCTTTATAAGCCCATGTAGAATGAGAAAAATAATGCTGGTGAAAATCTGATATGACAGTAGCCTTCTTTCTGAATCAGTTCACCAGATATTGCAGTAAACCCTCTCTCTAATGGACGCACTGGGGCCAAGGGCAGTCTGTTAGAGCTGATTGTCCTTTAGCTCCAAATGTTACCAAGACAGCCTAAATAATAATGCAAAAACAGTGCCATACACATTTCATGCACATTACCTGTTATGCAATAATTCATAAATCGAGAGAGAGAGAGAGAGAGAGAGAGAGAGAGAGAGAGAGAGAGAGAGAGCAAAACCCCTACCTTATGCAGGGAAGAGCCAGTTTCCCGGAATGTGCCTTATGTTAATATGTAGGGCCATCTGATAAGTCAAGTGGAGGGATACTGTTCCTTCTGAATTCCTTGTTTTATCGAATTCATTCTAATTACTCTTTTTTCTTCGTCTCTTATTGCCTTTATATGTGACAAGAAAAGGATTAATAGAGATAAAATTAACAGAAGGAAATAAAAAACAAAGAGGGGAAAAGAGAGGAAGAAAATACTTAGGAGCAGGGAAGGTGGAAGGAGGATAGAAAAAGAAATAGAAGAGAGATAAGTTGTGGTCTGCAAGGGTGAGACTTTCTCATCTTCTGTGTTGCTTTAGTGGTGGCCGTGTAGCTTACCTCATATTCGTCAACTACGGTGGCATGCGACTTACCTCATATGTGCACCATCTTTAAAGATGTACCTTGAAGTTTCTTGTGGTAGCATCATCACGCAATTATTATGTGATGTAATGCTATCTATAATCTCTCATCCACGCCCCTAAAGTTCAGCCTAGAAACAAAAGGTCAGTAGCTACTTTTGGTAAATTTATGCACTTCCTGATTCATTTACCATGGTATTAGCACCCAAGGAAAGCTCGAATCTGTCAAGAAAAACCGAATGTGATGCTAAAACCGAATGCAAGTCCTTCAGTGGCTAAGGGAAGAGAGGGAAAGATAAAATAAATTCTCGAAAGAGCGCACCACATTCACGTAATGACTTAGAATAACTGGCAATGCACTCTAGCTCTGACAGGGGTGAAGCCTGCTCATGAAGGTGCTGGTTTCCAGCCAACTTGGAAATTTCCAATGTTAGACAGTTGAGCAAAAAAAAAAAAAAAAGAAGAAAAAAAAGAAAGGGGGGGGGGGGAGGAAGTGTGTCAAACAATTTTTAGGACAATGGTCCGCTTTTGGAGTAATTTTGCAGCTGCTACTAAATTGACCATATTGGGTCAACACAGAGCTTGCATTGCAACCTCCCTGTCGCAGTACACTGGTTAAACTTTTTTTCCTCTCATTCCCCACACATACAGCATCATGTAAAAAAAAAAAAAATGACAATTTAACTGGTTCACAGTTCACTTTGCTGGGTAGGTCCATTGGGTCCAATTACGAAGCCAAGAATGAGTCTTTCAGATCCGTAATCCATCAGAACTTGGTCGGCAGGATCGGGAGTTTATTATTATTTTCTAATCCTTCACTCAGAGAATAAACTACTTTAACATTTATCTTATATCATTCCTCACCCTGCATGACAACCCACTCCATGTACACCAGCCTACGTAACCACCTCTCTCTCTCTCTCTCTCTCTCTCTCTATGTATGTATGTATCTGTGTATCTATGTATTTATCTCTTTATACATACACTTTTCAACTTCGTCTCTCATCTCATTACCTCCTTCCCTATGCTTTTTCTCCCGTCCGTTTCTGTATTAGTCTCATTAGTTACTGTACGGTACCGTTCTTTACTTTAAATCATCACCATATTTATGTATTTATTTATTATTTGTGTATTGTCTCATTAATATGCCGTATTAACCCCTCAAACTAGAGGTCTAGCGTGCTGAGCCCTTCCTGTATGCGTTTTATTTTTTTCCTTCAAAGTAGTCTGTTTCCATCCAATCATAGCTCCGTAACTACAGCACCAAGAACTTTCAGAGGGTATAATACTCATCAGTCCTTTCTCTCATCATTTCAAGTGTCCCCGGGTTTTTAGGTGGAGGCGTTGTGGAGGTAAGAGATGATGATTAGTGGTACCTTTTGGGATAACGCTAGGCTGTCCTTATGCGCTAGGAAGTCTGCTTATGGCACGCATAAAGCCAAGTGCCTGCCTCGCCGCGACGGAGATTCCCTGGCAGCACTCGCTTATACTCTCTCTTGCCCCATTGACACTCCTCTCCACCGGTCCCTGCCACTGCCACACGAATGAAGCATCATGTACTTTTGCGGCCAGGAGTTCTTAGTCACCCTCGTCCAGCCAACCCGTGTATGTGGCAGCGTCGCGTTCACGAGAATAGAAGTTGCCTTCGATACATTTCTGTCGAAAAATATCCCTTCAGCTTTGGGCTTATACTAATGGATAAAGCAATAGTAATATTTACTTTGAAGGTTTGACTCTGGTAACACGAATATATCATACTGATTATTTAATAACTTGTTTCTCATATAGAGCCAAGCAAGTGACAAATATATATATTTGGTTCCACTCCACGACTTCCTGTAGGTCTGAACCAGAGAACACACAGTGAACAAGTTTGAAGCATTCATTTGTTACCAGGAGAGAGAGAGAGAGAGAGAGAGAGAGAGAGAGAGAGAGAGAGTGCCAGTGAATTCTAGAGGAATGAGATGGAGAAATGAGGTATTATTATTATTATTTATTTAATTTATTATGCAACAGCGTCAGACAGTACATGTGAAACATGATACATATGGAATCCTCAGAAACAGCTATGGACATATGTATACATGTACATACATACACACACACATACATATATACATATATATACACATATACATATATACATATATACATACACACATACACACACACACACACACAAATAAAGACAACACTCATGAACATGTAGGGACATTACATGGAGGTATATGCCACACAGGGCACAGTGAGCTACTTAAACCCGCCAAAACGAGGGTGACGCACCAAGGGTTCTTCTAAAACTTCGTGGTTTAATAAGTGTCGACACACCACATCAAGCGGCTGGCCCTGAGGGAGCAGGTGTCGAATGGTAGGGCACTCCAGGCAATAATGCTCTATAGTGTCGGAGCGAGGCGAGTGGCACAAGCGACACTCAGCAAAGGGAGGCTCCCCTTCCAACCCAGCGACCTGCCACTGTTGCCGGTAACCCAGCCGCAGACGAGCAGAGACAACATTGTGCCTCCGAACCATGAGACCCTGGCGACAGTAGGAATACTTGAGGCGGCAGACAGACTCGTAATGGTTGATGGACATGCTGTAGGGCCTCTCTGCATCTCTGCGGCGTCGCACAGGGAGGAAAGCAGCGGTGCGAACTCTGGAGAGGTAACAAGTCAGGGAGAGAGGGCGACCATCACCACGAGGAGGCAAACGGCAGGCTTCCTTCGCGAGTCTGTCGACTGTGGCATTGTGGCGTAAGCCAACATGAGATGGCACCCATATAAATATGACAGTCAAGTTACAATGAAGCAGTAAAGCCAGAAAAGATAAGATCAGTTGAACAACTGTAGAGTGTGTGGGCCGAACACTGGATAGGGACTGAAGGGCTGGCTTGGAGTCGCATATGATGACAGCATTTACTCCCCATTGGCAGACAAGGCTAACAGCATCCAGAATGGCAGACAGTTCACACAGTGTGGAGCTGGAGTGATCACGGAGACGTCGGCCAACCCAACCCCCAGGGGGTGGCTCCAAGTTGGGCGAGTAGACAGCACCACCAGCAGCACCATCCAACTGTAGTGACCCGTCAGTATAGAGGTGATATGGAGCTGTGATAGAGGACGTCACTGTCGCCACGTGTTCCAGAGCCAGCTGCAGCTGTAGATAAGGTGGGTCAGACCTGGAGGTGGGAGTGAAGCTCACCTCTGGCATAGGCAGCACCCAGGGTGGGGGGGTTGGGGGTACTTCTGCAACAAGAACATCCAAATTAAGGCTGCGGAGCATAGAGGAAACAGATTTAATAAGAGCACGTCCACGCGCAGAATAGGAGGAATGGGGGAGTTTGGTCTCAGAGAAGTCCTGACTAACTGAGAGTAGTGGGGCGAATGTTGTGGGAAATGGAGGCACTTGACAATGAGGCGAGTGACATTAGAATAAATTCTTTCTATTAAAGGCGGAAGCCCCAGCTCACGCTGCATGTTCACTATCCTGGTAGACATGGGACAGCCAAGAATTACTCTCCTTGCTCTATTCTGAAATTTTTCTAAAGGCTCCAGAGCAGTCCTAGAAAGCTGAATCAAGGCAGGGGAGAGACAGTCAACAACAGAGCGAATGAAAGTAATACAGACTGTCCTGGCCACATGGATGGAGATTCCCGAAGAGTTGTTGGTGAGCCACTGAAGTGGTGCGAGTCTGTGCTGGAGGCGATCCAACAGGTCACGGACGAAGGGATGGCCCTGGAGCCTGGCAGGGAGAACAGCAGAGATCTTAACAGGTGCCCCCAGGTAGCGGTACTGGAAACACAAGGGAATGACAGTCTCTCCGATGGTGAAGTTAGGCAGAGCTTGAGGAGGGCGGCAGGAGAATATTCTGCTCTTATCTGGGGAAAGAATAATGCCACAGTGAGAGGAAGCCACATAGAAGGAGTCAAGAAACCGCTGGAGATCCCTTGGCGAGGAAGAGTGAACACAAATATCATCAGCATAGCATGTAATTGTAGTTCCAGGAATATTAGGGAGAGAAGTGAGCAACCGATGCATCAGTACATTAAAAAAAATGGGCTAAGAACACCCCCTTGTGGCGTGCCAAGATGAAAACTGCGTCGAGGACTGTACACACCACTGAAAAACACGTGAGAGGTCCTGTTACTGAGATAGCCCCGAATCCACCGCAAGAGATTACCCTTTATCCCAAAGTCGACAAGTTGATCCAAAATGATGTCTCTGTTAGCAATATCGAAGGCACTCTGAAGGTCGATGAAGGCCACCACACTGTCCCGGGAGAGGCGAGAATACGAGTCAACAAGGCAGTGGTGTGTGCTGCGCTGAGGAAGGAAACCATACAGATGTGGAGAAAGGCGGTCCTGAAGCCTGTACATGAGACGGTTGAGTAAGATCCTCTTCATTACCTTGCAGAAACAAGAAGTAAGGGAAATCGGCCTGAACTTCGCTGTGCCAGGCTTGGGGATGGGGACAATTGTACTGCTGGTCCAGGCTCGTGGTACACAACCGTCTCTGAAACAAAGATTGTACAATTCAAGTAAAGGGTTACCAGGAACTTGTTGCAGCAGACGTAGCACAGCATAGGTGATACCGTCATCACCAGGGTATGAAGCCTTACCTCGAGAGAGAGCACGGCATAGCTCCGACTCGGTTATCTCCTCTGCATCATCATCATCCTGCAGCAAAGCAGACATCAAACGAAGCTGACGGGCAGGAGCACAGGAAGAGAGTGCATCTTGTATGTGGTTGGGAAGACTTGCTGGGGTAGACTGTTCCGACCAGGCGTCGACAAGGTTTTGGGCGTAGACAGCGGGAGTGTGATGGCGAGCAGTGGCGGGCGTCTTCTTGACAACTCGACGGATGAGGTGCCACATGGAAGCCACGCTTGTCTGTTGGTTAATACTGTCCGTAAACCGCTGCCAGGACTCAGTAATGACACACTCCTGCAGTGCGACTAGTGCATCCCTGGACGTTTGATAGCAATTGAGTGTGCCAGGATTTGGGTTGGCTTGAAATAAGAGCCCATCACGTTCAGCCTCCTTCTTCACCTCTTGTATACGTGCATCAAGCATCCAGGAGTGGGCGGTTCAGCGGCGCTGCAGATAAGGGCGGGAGACATACTGCCTGTAAAAATCATGAGTGGCAGAGACAAGATCAGAGTATAACTGGTCAGGTGAAGAAAGATTAAAAGTAGGTACCATCTGGGCCATATATGATATGTATGTCGGGCAATACTTAGGGGGCACAGTAATGCGTAAACGAGCAGCAGGAGCAGTAGAAGCAGCAGGCAGAGAATAACGAAATTGAAGTGCGACGTGATCAGAGAATAAGGCTGGCACTGAGGAGCACTGGACCCGAGACGCTATCAAGCCGGACGTGATGACGTGATCCAGAGTGCCTCCTCGGGAGTGTGTGGCGCCGCCAGTATCGCAGCGTGAGAGGTGATGCCTGCAGATGTAAGAAATGAGATGAAGACCATTACGATTGTAAGAGCCAGAATGATCACCTAAGTCAGGATGTCGAGCATTGAAATCTCCCATATACACCACCCCACGTACTGTAGGAGGAGGAAGAGCCTCAAGAGAGAGTCTGGCAGGGGCGGAATAGACATTACACAGCTGGAGCACGCCATCCCCAAGTGTGAGAGCTGGAAAGTCATGTCAGGGTCGGTGGAGCTGCGGAGAAGGCGGTGTGGTAAGAAGCTGTGTATGTAAGTCAACAGGCCATTCCTTACCAGATGGACGTATGGAATATAACCTGTGAGGGGGGAAGCTTGCCCAGCGGCAACCGGCCGGCCTGGGAACGCTTCTGGAGAAAAATAACACTAGGGTGGTGTCGAAAAACAAAGGCCTTGAGTTGAGCGATCTTGGCATAATTGGTGATACCACAGACGTTCCAGGAGATGACATCTAGCTGGCAATCAGGAGCGAACCATATGCTTGAAAGAAGGTGACCGGAGAGTAGAGGCAGACGAACGGCCTGGGTTAGAGAACGAACCAGAAGGGAATTACTCATAGAGTTTTTCAAGGCGAGAGGTGATAGTACCCCTCTTGTCGGTGAGGGTGGTGACGGCGGAGATGATGCTCTGCTGAGCCTCAACCAAGGTGGAGAGTTTGTTATCCGAAGAGGCATGAGCTGCAACCAGCCCATCAATCCTGGCTTCAAGAGCAGAAAAGCACTCCTCGAGAGCCGTACATCGTGCCATGAGGGAGGCAACAGCCTTGCGGAGGGCTAGGTCAGGAGCTGAGGCAGTGCTGGTGGGAGGAACAGGCTGAGGTGGTGGTGGGGGTGGCCCGGGAATGACGGCCCGAACTGGGGCCTGGCGCCGAGCACAACCATGCCACACGTTGACCCCTGGCTGAAAACAGCGTGGACACTTCCACAGAGACGTGTCCCGAGGAGGTGGGGGTTCTGAGGTGGATGCGGAGGCAGCAGGATGTGACGGCTCACACTTGACAGGACACGTCTTGGATTCGTGGCCAGCTGCACACCAGGCACACTTCGGCGAGGCAGAGCAGTACCGGAAAATGTGTCCCACGCCCCAGCATCTGTAGCACCAAGGCTGGTCATTATGGAGCTTCTGCACCTCACACGGTGGAAGACAGGGGAGGAAGTCAAAACTAATAACTGATGGAGGTGGGTCGGGAAGACTCCAGACGACAACAATCCGGTTAATGGGAGAACCATCCTGCATGAAACGACGGGCAGCGTACACTCCAGGATATCCCTTGGCAAGATTTGGGTCAACATCAACAGGGAAACGGGTGAGGATGTAGCTGGGGTACTTACGTGGCCTCTCCGGTGAGTCCTGAAGAACGAGTGGCAGCGAGAAAAACTCTCCAGATAAGACTTTGTTAATGATGTCCTCTCTTTGTCTAGAAATGTAGACAAACCGGGAGGTGACTGCAGCCATCTTGACTTCTGCCTGCTCACGCTGTAGTTGGAAGGCCCTGGTAACCGAAGACAACCATCGCAGCTTCGTATCTATGGAAGGGTCGCCACTGAAGGAGAGCTTGACGTAGGCATCTCTCGGGGCAAATGCAGGGCGGTGAGACAAGGGCCGGGAGTGGGAAGAGGGAGAAATACCAGTGAGAGACTGAAGAGGCAGACAGACAGGCACATCACGCACAGATGAGTCACTTTTGGCAGTCTTGGTGACAGGAGGTACACATTCACCGTCAGGAGAGTCCTCCACAGGCCGCTTGTTAGAAGTGGACGGGGTGGAAGGCTGTATCCCATGATGAGTGGTCAAAGACTGAAGGGGCTGTGAGGTGGCAGGCACAGGCAGTTCAGGCCAGTGGTTCACGGTAGGAGAGGCATCATCGTCAGACATGGCTAAATCATTTTCCAGGAGTGAACCAGCGTCCGACCCCGAACACTCCATCGGGCCAGGCAAGGCCTCAACAGAACACTAGCGAAGCACTCAGCCCACACTCACAGCAGCCAGTGACTATATCAAAAATTCGAACACAAAGAAACAGCTTCAAAATACACAAGCAAGCGCCAGGAGGAGCAGAGAACGTCCGCACTCAACGCAGGCTGAAGTGGGACTGGAGAAATGAGGTGCTCAGCACAGTTAAACAGGGATTTTTCCTTTCGTTTCGGTTGGCTTTCTATGCCTAAATGACGAAATGAAGGTAAATTATGAAATATAATAACTGGATGACGAAGTGGTAATAGGGTCTGGCTAATGGTTGTTTGGTCCAAAATGTGCAGTGGTAAGCCTATTTCCAGGCAACGGTCGCTGTTAAAAGTTGGATATTTTCAGTCTCATTTGTTAATATCTCCATGTATGTTTACAGTACGTGTATGCCCCTATGGACCTATTTTCACCCCATGAATATTTTTATCAATGGACATTTTCACCACTCGGAACAAAATCCTCCATGGACCTATTTTCCTTAATGATCTTTTTTTTTAAACGCCTACTTTTCTACTGAAACCTATATTCCCATGAACTAATTTTCCCCACTGATGTATTTTCTCCCCACGGACCAATTTTTCCGTCGACCTTGAATCTCTCCATGGATGCAGGTTTCCTACATTGACGTATACCCATGGACATATTTTTCACAATGAACCTATTTTCCCCATAAACCTATTTTCCGACGTGGTTATATCACCCATTGATGCGTACAGTTGAAACACAGACCTCTGCACGATGGACAGACGTATTGCACGATGGACCTTTTGCAACCCACTAGATATATATACCTACTTCAGCATGATTCCCGAATAATACCCTTTATGGACCGATTTTCCGCACACTGATCTATTCCCAACTCGGAGGTACTCACTCAAGTGACCTAATCCCAGAGGCCTGTTTTCCTATCCACCAACACACCCGCCCATTAACGCACATACCCACAACCTAACTCAGTACAGTATGTCTCAAAAGTAGGACGACATAAACCTGCCTTTTGCCTTGTCCTACAGGTAGCCCCACCACAAACCCCACTTAATGCACGAACCCAACTCCATCCCACTTAACCAGCCCAACAACCCTTTCCCTCCCTCTCCCCCACCCATTCCACCTAATCCGCCTGTGAAACCACCAGCCTACACTAACCAATCCACCTACCAAGTCACCAACCTACCAACCCACATACCATGCTCCACAAGTCGGATGACTCGCAGTTCTACACACACACACACACACACACACACACACATGTGAGGGAAACCACCAGAAAAAGAGGACTTGATGTACCTTCAGTGCTAGATCTAATATTTACAAGGCAAGAAAATGATATTGACAGTTTAATATATCACCCTCCACTCGGCAAAAGCGATCATGCAGTACTAAACTATAACTTCAGGATAGCATATGACATAGTAAACAGCAATGATAGTTACAAAAAGAGCCTAAACTATAAAAAGGGAAATTATCAAGACCTAAAGAAGTATTTCGTAGAAGCTGATTGGGAAAATGAGCTTAGAGGACAAGATTTAAATGCTGTATATAAAAAATGTTGTGAATTTTATGAAATAGGAGTCCAGTAGTACATCCCACAGCACAAAGTAGCAGATAAGAAATTACAGAAATGGTTCAATACAGAATGTAAAAAATCAAAAGAAAGAAGAGATTTGTTGTGGAATAGATACAGAAGACACAATAGTGAAAGGGCGTACAATAATTACAAACAGGCAAGAAACGACTATACAAGAATAAGGAGGGAAGCCCAAAAACAGTTTGAGGAGGATATAATAAATAAAAGTAGTGATCAACCAAAGCTGTTTTACAGCTATATCAGAATCAAAACTAAAGTAAAAGATATAATACAATCCATTACGGACGAGGGAATCACTTATACACAAGAGAAAGATATTTGTGAAGCACTAAATAAGAATTTCCAATTAGTTTTTACAGAAGAAAAAAATTTTGAGAGGGACTATGTGGAACACGCATGTCCACACATACTACCAGATATACAAATAGCAGAAAAAGTAATACAGGAGGAGTTAAGTAGATTAGACAGAGGAAAAGCAAGTGGTCCTGATGAAATTTCATGTTGGGTATTACGAGAATGTGCAAAGGAATTATGTAAACCATTATTTTTAATTTTCAAGAAATCCTTGAGTCAAGGTAAACTACCAGATATGTGGAAAAAAGCAAATATTGTCCCCTTATTCAAGAAAGGAAATAGACAAAATCCACTCAACTACCGACCAGTATCACTGACCAGTGTTGTAAGCAAGGTATTAGAAAAACTTATAAGAAAAGCTTGGATAAATCATCTAGAAGAACACAGTATGATAACAGAAAGACAGTTTGGTTTCAGAAAAGGAAAATCATGTGTTACTAATCTGTTAAACTACTATGACAGAGTAACAAACACAATACAGGAAAGGGAAGGATGGGTGGACAGTATCTATTTAGATTTCAAGAAAGCTTTTGACACAGTACCACACCAAAGACTTTTATGGAAACTGTACCATCAAGGAGGAATTCGAGGCAAACTGTTTTGTTGGATGCAAGACTTTCTCATAAAAAGAGAAATGAGGACAGTACTAAGAGGAAACTACTCATCATGGAAAGAAGTGACTAGTGGAGTACCACAGGGTTCAGTGCTGGCACCAATCATGTTTTTAGTGTATGTAAATGATATAAACAGTAACACTGGAAATGAGAGCTATCTGAATATGTTTGCAGATGATGCAAAAATACAAAGGAGAATTACTAACACAGACTCTTGTAAAGAGCTACAAGAAGAATTAAATAAACTTCATGAATGGAGTAGTACATGGCAAATGGAATTCAATGTGGACAAGTGTCATGTAATCAAGTTTGGTAAAAGTGGAAAAAGACCTGATTGGGATTATAAGTTAGGAAATAAAACCCTTTATACATCAGAAAGAGAGAAAGACCTAGGTGTGATTATCAATAACAGACTATCTCCGGCTGACCACATCAGCGAGAAGGTACGGAACATGTATACACTGCTTGCAAATATGAGAATAGCATTCACATACATAAATGAAGACATGCTAAGAAGGATAATAACATCATTCATTAGACCAACCTTGGAATATGCATCAGTAGTCTGGAGTCCTCATCTCAAAAAGCACATAGACAAGATTGAAAAAGTTCAAAGGGCCGCTACAAGATGGATACCAAGCTTAAGGGACCTAAGCTACGAAGAAAGACTAAATAAACTGAATCTACCAACACTACAGGAGAGAGGGAAAAGAGGTGACATGATAATGCTATATAAATGCATATCAGGAAATGAGAAAATAGACATAAATGATTACTTAACATATGGAGAAGCATCAGCAAGAGGACACTGCAAAAAACTGCATAAGAAGAGAGGTGATAAAGACGTAAGGAAATTCAGTTTCCCAAAAAGAGCAATTGATCAATGGAATGCACTACCGAATGAAATAGTGTGTGCCAAAACAATTCACAAATTTCAGGATATGTACGATAAATATGGTTAAGACACGGGACAGCATGAGCTTGTCTCATTCCTGTAAAGATACAATTAGGTAAGAACAATTAGGTAAGAACAATTAGGTAAGAACACACACACAGAGGCGGGGTGGATTTCCTTACACGAGAGATGAGTCACACCGCTTAACTCTGTCGGTAGAAAATAGTACACTTTACAGGGAGGTTGCCAGGCCGTAGATAATGGGCTTTATTCCGGCTACATACACATGATTTTATGCGATACGAGTAAATAATGTGCTCGAGCTAAACTGGGAATTTTTCCTTTGGCTGATGACGAAGGAGATTATTTTATCCAAGGGTAACATCTCGTCGGGCAAAATGAAAGATGGGATTTATTCTGGGTAACGCCAGTTGACTTTGTCAAATTATTAGGCAGGCCGCGTAACTTCTGTTAAATGCCTAATGTTCGCATTTGTTTTCTCTCTAGTGGTTGGCACATGGAGATTTCTGGAAAACTCATGAGTATTTTTCTCATTAGCTGTATATCCCTCTCTGGACAGAGAGGAAAATAAAGCACGGCTTTTTGTTAAATCAACAGCATTTATCTCCTAATTCATTATTCCTCTGATAGCAATCCTTAAAAAAATAAAGAAAGAAAGAAAAAGGACCCTTTATCACAAAGCAAGGCAAGTTCTAGTAACGGATGGAAGAAATTTTCACACTGTGGCCTGTTTTCAATGTAACACAGGAATCCAAGGTTTCTCATCCCTTGCGTTTCCCTGCGCCAGTCTGCCTCCACCTTATTTCTCCAGAAATCACAGGCACCCACCATACACGTTCTCTCTCTCTCTCTCTCTCTCTCTCTGTAACAAATGAATGCTTCGATCTTGTTCAATCTTTGTGTTCACTGATTCAGATCTACAGCACAGGAGGTCGTGGAATGAAATCAAAGAAACATATTTAAATCACTTGCTTGGTACTGTATGAGAAAAAAATTGTTACTAAATAATAAATATGATATATTCGTGTTATCAGAGTCAAACCTTCAGAGTAAATATTACTACTACTTTATCCATTAGTACAAACCCAAAGGTGAAGAGATATTTTTCAACAGAAATGCATTGAAGGCAACTTCTTTGCTCGTGAATGCGACTCTGTCACATACACGGGTTGGCTGGACGAGGGTGGCTAACAATTCCTGGCCGCAATAGTACGTGTGGCAAGCTCACTTTATTCTCCAGCTCTTACAGCTTTTCCAGAGTGACACTGTGCATTGTGGTAAGTGGGATGAGAGAGAGAAAAGATTTTCCAAAGTTTATTTACACATTACTTGCTGTGACAGATCACCTTGACTTTTCTTTGAGTACATTTTCTGTGGAGTGCAAAGGTATATGAGAGGACGGGGTGTGTGAGCTGGGAGCAGGGCAGCGAAATGACAGCGGACAGGGCGACATAGAGGCGATATGTTTGTGGCCACCCGTTACGGGATTGGAGTTTCTGGCAATTGATAGATAAACTTTAGTTATCCCTGAAGTCTTCTTTTCTTACATCCATAGTTTCCTTAATTTCTGAAGCACTTATTCAACTAATTTCTAACTTCAGAACAGACTTATCGCAAATGCCGTGTATTAATTATCGGTCATCTAACACTTATTTGTACTTGTCTTGCGAAGTCACTTTCACTGTCGCCTGAGTTCTTCTTATAACTGTAGTTTTCCATATATTCTAATTTCAAAGGTAGAAAAGTCACTTACTCGGCTAAGTCCTTATTGCGCTACAGGAACTGCACAAAATTATTACAGAAGCGGTTTCCACATATATTGCACTGTATTACTATAACACATTTGCTCTTGTATTGCAGGGCCATTTTTCCCATCACATGACTGTTTTTTTATACCCATACCTTCCCTTATATCCTAAATTCTTATGTAGAAAATTCACTCTATATTTACACTCTTTACACCTTGCCACACACCAGTGCCTAGCACCTCACCTCAATTTGGTAATTAAAGATGCATTCAACACAGTGTCACCTTCCACTCACAACACTGGTAAGGCGTTTTCCTCCATATTGCTGCCGTCGCTGACTATTCATGCAGGCGCTTTCAAGGCCTGTGCTTGACTAATTCACAGCCATTGTCCTGTCAATAGAGTTGTAGGTGGGGAAACAGATCATCCACTCACTCGATGTTATGCTACTCTCTCTCTCTCTCTCTCTCTCTCTCTCTCTCTCTCTCTCTCGAGGTTACATTACACTGAGTGACAAACAAATGAGTGACAAACAAATTAACTTCATCCCAGGAAATAATAAATTACGCTGGGTGGTAACCATAAAGCCAAATGACGCCAAGTGGTCAAGCGAGCGAGGGCGTTACAACCAGCTGGAGCCTGTATGGGTCCGTCTGAGTGGTGGCCGGAGTTGACTGCTCACATAATGCCACTCAGGGTAGCGAGGATGGTCACTGATGCCTTAAATGTCGGGAAAGAGTAGTCTAGCCTCGGTCCTCTACGCTTTTGTTTATATCCGGCAAGGTGGGATTAATGATGACGATTAATCCTATCATTCTCCACGGTAATATTCTGTCATAAAAGACTGTAAATATTAAGTTCTCTGTAGAATACACTAACTTTTCCAAGTTCTCTAAATAAAATGATGCACATCTAGTATACGCTTTTCCAACATGTACACCAAATTCTTTATTTTACGAGTAACACAAAGCGTAAACCGTGGTGCGGCGGGAAAGCTGCAATCACGGGTATTGTTACGAGTGCAGTAATTCACATCCGAACAAAGTTTTACAGGTTATTCAGGGATAATGGTGGGTGGATGGCTGATATTTCTCTCTGTGAACCCTGGCTTTGCTACAGTACCATTACTGTTCACTTTAGTCGTCCTTGTTGTGTAGTAAACAATAGTGAGCCATTACATTTGTCGGGGTGATGTGGAAGTCTGATCATCCACCCTCATGTGTAGTAGGACTGTTTAATTATAAGCAATATAATCGTAAGTATGGTATCAGATTATTAGTAGTTCGGTTGATACACACACACACACACACACACACACACACACACACACACACACACACACACACACACACACACACACACACACACACACACACACACACACACACACACACACACACACACACACACACTATCTGTCTGTCTATCTATCTATCTCCGGTATCTATTTCTATATCGTCTGGTGTTTATGACAATATAATGCTCAAGTGGACCGGTATGAGAGACAGGGTTACTGAACTTAACTGCAGTATTAGAAGCCAGCCCCCCAATCCTCATCCTGCCTTGCTAACCTCATCCTGCCTCACCTTCCCCATTCTTTTTCACTACTCCCCGCCTGCCTCATCACCCTTATCCTACTTTGCCACCTCCCAGCCTGTCTCCCCTGTACCCACCCTGCCCCATTCACTCCCAGGTTGCCTCCTCACATACCAGCATGCCTCCTTACCTCCCAGCTTGTCTCCCTACCTCTCAGCTTGCCTTCCCATCATCAGCCTCTCTCCCCACCCCAAGCTAACCTCCTCGTCTCCATGCCTACCTCCCCAGCTACCTCCATGCCATGCCACCCTAAGCGTGCCTCTCCATCCGCGCCAGCATCCCCACCTGTATTATCGTGCTTTGCCACGTCCCAGACTGCATGCCCCCCCCCCCCAGCCTACCTTCCCACCTGCAAACCTACCTTCTCACACCCACCCTGCCTCCCCAACCCTTTGTCTGCTTTCTCACTCTCCTCACCCCCTTCCTTGCCTCCTCAACCCTTTGTCTGCTTTCTCACACTCCTCACCCCCTTCCCTGCCTCCCCACCCCTAGCCTGTCTCCCCAGCTCCTTGTCTGCTTCCTCACTCCCTTCCCTGTTTTCTCACCCTCTTCTCTGCCTTCCCACCCCTTTTATTAGCGTGTTCCTCTCCATTTATTAGCATGTTCCTACCTTCCAGTCTGTCCACCTATTGCAAAGTCTACTTCCTTCTTCCTCACCTGTTTTCCCTCCTCCCGGTCAGTTTCTGTACCATACCACTCAGACCTTCCGCCTTGCAGTCGTTCTCTGTACCTCCTAATCTTCCATACCAACATTTCCCTGGCAGGCCATGTACCGTCCAGACCGCCTGCCTGCCCATTGCCTCACAGCTGATTATCTTGCCAAATGCCTTGCTGTTCCCGCCCAGTAATAATACCAACACTAATGTTATTATGAAGCGGCCCGTTTACATGGCAAGGTTATGGTGGTACGGCATTGCTATTAAAATGAGAATGCAGAGATGTAGGTGGGGAATTAATCCCTTTAGTACTTTGATGTAGTGTCATTTTATTAGGCAAGGAAGAAGAAACTAAAGGCTAGAAGTCAGCAAGGTCGTTCTTTCCAAGAAAAAATAAAAGCAAAGTAACAGAGCCACATTCAAGATCCATTCATTTCGAGATGCCTGGACACTGCCTTTAATAAACCCATAATCCTCCAGCACAACCGCTTAGTTTTTGCAGCAATTTGTGTGTGTGTGTGTGTGTGTGTGTGTGTGTGTGTGTGTGTGTGTGTGTGTGTGGATCACTCAGCAACAGCCAGTCTTTATGCCTATTAAGTAGACTCTCTCTCTCTCTCTCTCTCTCTCTCCCCCACACACACACACACACACACACACACATGCAAAAGCTAAGGCGATTGAGTTGAGAATTATTCGAGCCTAAGCATCACTTCCAATGCAAATCTGTTTTAGGCTGGTTTGAGTCTAGGAATTTAGTGTGTGTGTGTGTGTGTGTGTGTGTGTGTGTGTGTGTGTGTGTGTGTGTGTGTGTGTGTGTGTGTGTGAGTCATTTTGAGTTAGAGAGCCAGACAGAATGCTCGGGAAATTGAAAGAGAAGTACACACACACACACACACACACACACACACACACACACGAGGAAACAACTTTCTTTCAATGGAGAGTCGGGGAAGGTAAACAAGGCGACAAAATTCAATGGACGAAACTAGATTCTGACTTCAAACTGAGGCAAACTCATCCCGAGAGAGAGAGAGAGAGAGAGAGAGAGAGAGAGAGAGAGAGAGAGAGAGAGAGAGAGAGAGAGAGAGAGAGAGAGAGAGAGAGAGAGAGAGAGAGAGAGAGAGAGAGAGAGAGAGGAGAGAGAGAGAGAGAGAGAGAGAGAGAGGGAGAGAGAGAGAGAGAATGTTTTCTTAATTATATATATTTGCTTGCCTTTAGACCTACATAATATCTTGTTCCATAAGCACACGACCATATTATAAAGTGATTTTCTGAATCGTGAAGCAGAGATTATGACACCAAGAAATCGTCGTGAAGGTCAAAATATTCGATTTTTTTTTTTCCGCCTCTGGTGGCCATCAGTACCATCTGCCATATTTTTATTTATGACTTTGGGAAATTTGGAATATGGTTACACTGGGATTTTAGTATTATTTACTTTAAGGTATTATGCACATCATTCGGACTAATAGAACATGTTAACAAACGGGGTTCATGGACGTAAACGCGAGGCACTATATTCCCTAGGTAGACCTAAGCAGCTGCGGCGTCCACTCAAGAGCCAAACCTCCTCACATTTCACTATACCTCGCCGTGGGAAAGGACCTCCGTCTCACCATGGCGAGGAGCTGTGTATCACACTGGGAGGTTTGTGTCCTGCACATACTTTACTGTAACTGTAGGGCGGTCCCATAGCAGCATATACTTAGCCTACCTGTTTTCGATGGGTCTACACCATCAAACAGACTAGGGTTAGGCAACAGCAGCAACATGGTTCCGTAACAATACAACTCGTATGCCAAGCACACTGCTAGGAATTCTACCAGTCTGTTGACGAAATGTAGCAACAACAAGCAGAACACAGAGTCTCTGAGCCACACCACGTGCCCCAGCTGTGCATTATAATAGACAATGGCTGTACTACACTCTACAAGGCAACACTGGGTATTCCAGCTGGTGCATTGTAAAGGGGAAGCCTATTACTGCACTACAGGACGTGGGCGGTGTGTTACAATCTATTATAGCTTTTCCCAACCTTTATCTCAATGTTTCCTATTTCAGTGTAATTCACCACTGAGACTTCATAAAAAAAATCTCATTCACGCACAAGTAAACTCCTTTATTTTTTGGTCGTACTTGTTTTACCTTTCCTTATGTATGAACTTATATAATTTACCTTGTCACATGAACAAGTTAATAAATCAGACATAACAAGAGTTTATTTTTTGAAGTGTTTTAAGTGTTAAGTTTACTTAAAAATTTGATAATCCTAAAAATACAGACAGGAAATTAGAAATGACTAAGTATATATATATATATATATATATATATATATATATATATATATATATAACCTTTTTAACTTGCATAAACAACATTCTTAGGACTTAGGTTTATAGAAGCAGTGTTTTGTTAGTGTGTATTTATCCCACAGGACAAAAACGACAAACAGAAGACTTTTACAATAACATGTATGTTTTTTTTATCATCAGTGACTTGGATTTCCTGCGCTCCTGTGACAGGCTTCTCAAATTGAGGTTCAGTTTCCTTCTAAAAAGCAACCCGCATTATCGGTTCAGTATACTGAGGTTTCTAGCTCCACTGTCAGTACAAAGCAACAGGAACTTACTAACCGTTTGTACGGTAATGCCTTTTATTTTTAACGGACGGGGAAAAAAAGTCTGACTAAATTAAGCATTCACCCTTCATGTTTATTCACCCTTCATTCACTCCTCTAGTTTCAGTTACCACTAAAATAATTTCATTCACAAGTTTAAGAAGCACTGCCGTAGCTCAAGGAAACCCTGTGTCCGCAGAACCTGATTATGGAACTCACAAGCGTTGGATAGAACATCTGAGTAGGTTTGGAGTCTCTATCACACTGAAAATAACGAAAATATATGACTGCAAGGTTAAAACATTATATGGCTGGGGTTATATATATATATATATATATATATATATATATATATATATATATGTGTGTGTGTGTGTGTGTGTGTGTGTGATGGGGGGAGGGGAGACACAGGAGAAAGAAGTATATATTTTAGCACTGCAAACGTGAAATTGAAAGAATCATTTATTTACATGAGGCAGTCACTGACCAGTTGATAGAATTGGGCCACGTGACTGAGAGCACTTGTTTGTTATAATCCAGCTGAACGCTGACTGATACAAATGAATACTCTCTCTCTCTCTCTCTCTCTCTCTCTCTCTCTCTCTCTCTCTCTGATCATGCTTCATTGCTCGTATTGTGAATAAATTATATTCGTCTTGAAATGTGTCCATCCATCCATCCATCATCAAATCCTGTGTCGCCTCATGGAGAAGCAGAGGAACCCGGGGCTAGGCAAGGTGGTCCTGACATTTAAGATGAGAGTGACCAGCCTCACTCATCCCTGAGTGGCATTACGTGAACAATAAACCCCAACCATCCCATGGACCTAAACCTACACAGGCATGTGTCACGTTTTAAAAATTGTGTTTAAGAAGGAGTTAGTGATAAATGAAACTCGAAATATTTTAATTACTAAGGATTATTAGTGTTTCTTGTCTCAGTCTACAGTTTGTTTATAGTAGCCTAGGAAAAGGAAAGAAAGGGAGCTAATGTTGGTACAGTAGGTAGGCTATGTCGGGTGCACTGACCACATATCGACATAATACTCAAGTTACATGAGTATAAAGAATTGGTACAAAGTTGGGATGATGCTTTTGTGGTTAAATTCGATCTCTTTGACAATAAATCAAATTCATTTTTCCCCTCAGCACTGACTTAATATTATTTATCTATTTTTTAATTCGTCTTCTAAATGCCTTACTTTCGAGGTGAATATTTTTAGAGCTAACTCTCTCATCAACACTATTCAAAATTTTGCATTTCACATTATTTTCATCCATAACCCTGTGCCACACTTAATTTCTTTCTTTCATCGTCTTCATCCATCACGACCCTCGACATTGTTGCGGGGTTCTCAGTATCATTTTTTTTTTTTTTTTTTTTTAGCCCATTTCCTCTACTAATGTATCTTCTGTCACTTCGTTCATTGTTTTCTATTGTGTGCTTTGCCTCATACTTCTTCCCATCCTTCCTTCCTCACGTTTTTCGTATTCTCCACTTAGTTTTCCCACTCTTCTCTTTCATCTCCTCCCTCGGTACTCAGTTTCTTTCCTTCCGGCCATCGTGATTCAGTCTATTTTCCTGTGCGAAATCGTCCCACTGGTTTTCTTTTCTTTTCCATCTGCTTTTCGAGTTCGAGAGAGAGAATACTACCCACCCACAAACAGACGGAGCTACACACGGTGAGTTTTATGCACTCCAATACCGTAGTTCTGACCAACCGCATAGCTGGCGCCGCCTATCATCCACCCACTTAATATAATGCAAGCTTTAAGTGACTGCAGTAACAAGCCAAATGGTGTCCTGTAATTCAGGGAACCATTTGCTACGTTAGGTGAATTTCAGAGGGGCATGTGTGGCTACATGGAGAGACATGAGCAAATGAGGAAGTGAAGATGCGTTTGATGATGATGTGGATGATGTTGAGATGTCGATCATGTGGAGAGAATGAGAGAAAGACTAGGAAAATGCGTGTGAGTCAGGTGGAGAGGAGAAAGGGAAGGGGAAGGCCGAGATGGAGGGGTGAGGTGGAGAGCAGCGTGAGTGGGAGTGTTGAGGTATTGAAAGAGCAGCTTGATGGTGGGGGAGAGAATGATTTGGAGGTTTGTTGCCACTCCCCCCCCCCAGGATTTATAAACAGATAGACGAAGAGAGATTGACTGATTGAATGATAGGTGAATTGATAGATAGATTGGTTGATTGAGTAATTGATAAAGGGCAATTAATAGATGGATAGATGGATAGATTGACTGACAGATAGATGGATAAAAAGATAAATAGATAAATAAGTATACTAAGTTGTGAGCTAACCATATAAGCAAAAATACGCCTGTCGGTCTAGTGTGATAAGGCGCTTCAACTGGATGGTGTCAGTGAGTATTTCCATCCAAGGAGTGGCATGGTAATACTGTATACAAAATGGCACAAAGTGAGGTAGGATAATAGTGAGGTGGTGAGAAGTGAGCTGCATCAAGTACCAAAAAGGGTATCTGCTTTAGGCATAACCAGACCTACGTTACCATGGGCATCCTGTGGCTTAGTGTTGGGAGTAAGTGTTTATGTTGGGAGTGCGGAACAGGCGAGTAGTTACTTGGAACGAGAGGAGGAGAGAGATTCAGTTGGTAGGTGAGGGAGGGAGTGTGAAAGTGAGGACTACTTGTATATACCTTGTGTGTGAAGTGGATGCTACGTATAAATTTTATCACACCAGGATGATAATGTCTGTCACGCAATCTGAGATACGAACATGAAACCATACGCTAATCAACCAGTCAGTCTAAGATCTGAATATTTGACTGCCTTGTAACATTAAACGACGACCGACTGCTCTCAATATTGAATTACTTCATTCTTGCCTGATCCTTAACCCGTCCACCAAGTTTGTTCTAAACAAAATCAGCGCTGTTATGACTCAGATATTGGCTTTTTCCCTGTAATCCTGGCCTTTGACTGATTGTTCTCAAGATCGATTCCCTGAGTTTTTGGTGAAAGTGATTAAGAATTCCCAGGTTAATCTATCCATGTGACTTTGAAGTTTGACCTCTTGTTCTCACGAATAATTAATAAACCTCTTGGCTAATCCTCAATAATTCCTGGGATCTTGAATAAAATCAGATGAAAACTGATGACCTTGACCTTTGACTTACTGTTCTTATAACTGATTCACTTTATTCTTTTCTTACCCTCAACTCTTCCACCAAGTTTTGTCTCAGTCGAATAAGAGCGGTTAAATTTGACGGAGATAGATCAAACTCTGACCCAACCCTGTAATTTATAACTTTGACACAGTGTTCCTCCCCCTGTCATAAAGACTTTGTAGTTACTTGTAGAGAAGTATATTTTAGACTTGTGGTCGAGCGGCTTTTATATCTTGTAGTAGTTTCCCCACCAGATGTCATGTAGTGACGGGAGAGGTAAAGAATAGTATGGGACTATTTTTATTTGTCTTGGAAATATTAAACAGGTATAAGAGTATAAGTCCCGGGTAGCTACCTCCCTGTCTCGCTATCTCTCTCTCTTTCTGTTCTAAGGCTAATCTCCGTCTCGACCTCTCTCTAGGGTCGCTTGTCTCCTTCTAAACTCTCTTTCCTAAAATCTGGTGTAGCAGGGGTGTGTCACGTATGTTCCTCGTGGTTACCAGATCTTTCTCACGAGAGGACTGCTGACAGCTAACTGCATCATCTCCTTACTGGCCGCTGTCGTCAGCTTTCCTCCGTGTAAGCATGTTTAGCGCTGCTCGATTCTCGCAGACACAACACCTTCTCATCATTTGACTTCCTGCTTCTATCTGTCTCTCTATCTATCTATTTATCTATCTATCTATTATGTAGTCCTATATTTGCTCGGCCGCGCGAAAATGGCGTACCATCGACATTTAATAGTTATAATATATTAATACATACTACATACACATTATAATGAACTTATAAGCTAATTAAGTGAAATACATAATATTGTAAAGTAACATAATTGTATGAATATTGTATACATATATTATTCATAGTAAATAGTGATTATTCAGTAATATTACATTTTAAATAAGTTGAATACATATTGGAATAAATGTATTAAAGTAAATCATTTAACTGTAATACAGTATGTACTTGGGATATTATAATGAAATGCATACATGCAAGAATAAAAATAGTTTAAAATTAAGATTATTGTAAGAGTTATTAATATTTCATTCAAAGATAATGGTACTGGTCTGTCATATATGGGTCATTCTTCTTTGTATTATTATTATTATTATTTTTATTTTTATTTTTTTTTTTTATATATATATATAATTAATACTATATACAAAATATATACACTTCATTCAGGGTGGTTAACTGTGATGTTAACTCTCCCCCCACTAAACAATGACTCCAAATTAGCAATTCTTGCATGCATTCTGTGCATTGCCAACAGCAATACTGCAACTACAATGCAGATGATTATAAAGACAGAAGGTGCTTGGCTATACACATAATATGGGTTGAACATACTCAAACTCAAATCTTCCCAGGGCTTCATTGTTTCATTGATCAGCTGCATAGTTTCAAACTTAGGTGAAGTCAGCTTAATACTTGTGCTCATGTTTAAGTTCATATCAGGCAGTGGGTGGAAATGTTTGTGTGTATGGTTGATAATGGCGTAGTGATTGATGGTGGAAAAAGTAGACATGGATGGTGTAAATACCGCACAGTAGTCTGGTGCTATGTATAATCCTGAGGCTGATGTATGAGATGGTGGTATATCTGGACAGACTATGTAAACTGATGTGTTATGAGGGAAATAAAAAAACTGCGAGTGTCCAATGCGTTGATGGTGTACAAGTTTATCTGGAGCAAAAGTGAAGTTGCAATGATGATGAATATTGTTATTGCTGATGATAGCCATTTCACAAGGGACCGTATCAGTAGGCTGAAACGTGAAAATGTACGCAGGACAAAGATGAACAGCATGTAAGGATGTGCGGCACTTTCGCTCAATCGTTGACTCACTTGCGAAAGTGACAGTGTCTCGTCTCTTGGAGACCATGGTGAGTTCGGTGTCTGTGTTGATGTTGATGATGACCAAAGTGTTGTTGTTTCTATAGGGGAAGGGGTGTATTTGGTATACTGTGAACAGGTCTTCCGTGATGAATGGTACATGAACTATCACTGATGTTGGTGTTAGTGTTGCTTCTAAGTACGGGTAATATTGCATAAATTCCCTACTGCGGAACAATGGCTTCAATTTATGTTTATGTATGCCTTGACTAACTATCTGACGTAGCTCATGAACTGGGAGTAAGTCATTTGTGATCTTGCCATCACCAGCATTCGAAATTCCTTGCATAAGTACCCTGAAATGATCTCTAGTGTTCTCTAATTGTAGTAGAATCGTGTCAATATGTTCTGTGATGATGGAGAAGTGCTGGAAAAGAGTAACGTTGCCCTCTAAGTCATTTATTTTATCTATACTCTCGAGAGCTACGTTTTCTGCTTGTTTCAGATTTTTCACAATTGTCTTCATTGCCGAGTTCTGTCCTGTGATGAATTTATCCTGGTATGTTAGTACCTGAGCTATCTTATTAAATTTGTTGTTTATTTCTTTAAGGTCATCCTCTGTAGCCAATCCAAAGATGTTCCCAAGAATTGCGCCGCCCAGATCGAACAAACCGCGCTTTTGGCGAGTACGTGGGATATTGTTCCTGTCGCTCAGTACCTCCGTTCCATAAGATGGGAGATCTTGGATCAAAACGAGCATAGTTGACTTCGCCTGTTCTAGTTTCCATTTCGCTAACTTCACCATTTCATCCACTTCCTTGGTGTTATGTGCTTGTGAAACATAATTCCCTATCTTGAAGTCCAGAGTTCGCATCGGCGTCGCAAGTCTTTCTACATAAGTAGGTAAGTCGTACAAGTAATCTAGACTTATTTCAGTACTCATGACGTCCTTGACGATTGTAGTCGTGGCCGTTGGAGCTATGAGGCATCCTTGTCGTACTATATGCCTGGGGTCTAGGTGCGCATATACTCTTACTATGTATAGGAGAATCCATAGCATAAGTCCCTTCATCGTAACCTACCGAGAAAAAAAAAAAATCTATTAATTTCCTATAAAGCTGTGGTTGATGATAGTGATCATGTGCGTTACGGTTGGCTGTTATTTCATTTATAGAAGGAGTTTAAATCGATATTTAATTCTCGTAAATGATGTACCGTAGATTTCATTGGAATAGTTGCACCTATGTTCGATTGTTTGGTATATGACCTTAATTTCTTTTTGTAATCATTGTTGTGTTCTTGCTTGGTTTCTTGAGGTACGTTCACCTGTTCGGTTGTATCCGAGGCTGAATAATTATGTGATAATTCCCTTGAAACTCGTTTTAAATGGTCAATATGAACTTGTTTTTCCTCGCCACTTGAAAGTGACCTAATTAAAACTTTGTTTGCTTGTATGTTAATTACTCTGTATGGGCCCTCAAATTTAGGGGATAATTTATTGTCTCTCGTATGAATGACTCCGTAAACAATGTCTCCTAAGCTGATAGGTGAATCTTTTGCCTTCTTGTTAAATGCCTCCGTCATTTCTTCCTTGGACATCGTTAATTGTTTTTTCACTCTTTTGTGAATGTCCTGGAATTCACGTAAACGGAGTTTAGAGTAATCATCGTAATTGTATATAGGCATGCTGTCACCTTCTAGGAGCTCATATGGTAATTTTTTATCTGTGCCATATATAATGAAATGTGGTGTGTCACCAATGGATTTATTTATAGACCCATTAATGGAGGCTTCTACTCTGGGAATCCAATCATCCCAGCTTGCATAATTTTCACTGAGAATGTGTCGTAGCACATCTAATACCTTTTTATTTTGTCTCTCTACCAACCCATTCGATGCTGGGTGATAGGCCAAAACGTTAACCTTTTTGATGTTGTATTGGTTACATATTTCTTGTAAGATCTCAGAATTAAATTCTCCTCCATTATCACTTATTAATACCTTTGGGGTAGTAAAGCGACATATTACATTATCTGTTATTGCCTTTGCTACTGTCTCTGCTGTCTTATCTTTAATTGGAGCTAAAATGACATAACGGGAAAAATGATCCGTTGCTACGAATAAGTATAGGTTATTATTGTATGATAATGGCATCTTGAGTAAATCAACAGCGACAACGTCCCATGGTTGATGTGGTACTGGGTAATTACCCATCGGTGCAGGTGTGATTGGGTATCCTTTGTGTTCTGCACATGATTCGCATCTGTCTATATGATTGTTTATATCTCTTCGTAATGAAGGCCAGTAATATAATAGCTGGGCTTGGTTGAATGTCTTATCCTTTCCAGGGTGTCCTGCATGTGGGCTGTCGTGTATCATTCGTAATACTTGGGGTATCATGTCATTAGGTACTACCAACTGGTTAGTATTTCTTTGGCGTTTTGGTTGTTTAGAGTTAATTTTGTATAATGTATTATTGACCATTGTGAATTGTTCAAGTGGGACATGCAGTTTGGGTAATTGTATGTCATCTCCACTTTCTAACTTGTATATTACTTTTGACCATACTGGGTCAAGTCTTTGTGCCTTTGCGATATCCTCGTGGTTTGGGATATTTCCTTTGAGATCTAACGCCGCAACCTGAATTGTGTTCGGGTTCCTAGATAATGCGTCAGCTACTATATTCATTTTACCTTGTATATAATGTATTTGTACATTGTAGTTTTCAACTGTACATTTCCATCTTGCTCTCCTCCCAGAAAGGAGTTTTTCTTTAAACATACCCACCAGTGGTTTATGGTCGGTGAATAAGTGGATTTCGTAACCATATACCAAATCTCGAAACTTTTGTAATGCAAAAATCACTGCAAGTGCCTCTAAGTCTGTAGTGCTATAATTTTTCTCCGCACCTCTTGTTTGTCTGCTGGCAAATGCAATTGGTTGATTCTTTCCTCTTTTATCTTCCTGCATCAGTACAGCCCCTAATCCTTTAACTGATGCGTCTGTACAAATAAGAAATGATTTCGTGTAATCTGGATATGCTAAACAAGGTGCATTCGTTAGTTTAATTTTTAGATTGTTAAATGCCCTTTTTTGTTCTTCTTCCCATTGGAATACAGCATCTTTTTTGAGTAGTTGGAATAGAGGGAAGGCTATATGAGAGAACTGTGGTACGAAGGACCTATAGTACCCAGCCAGACCTAAAAATTGTCTAACTTCGTCAGTCGTAGTGGGTTCAGGAAAATCCCTCACTGCCTGTATTTTGTCATCAGTGGTGTGAATACCATCAGAACTTAATTTGTGGCCTAAGAAATTTATTTCCTTAAAGCAAAATTTGCATTTAGAAAGTTTAATTTTTAATCCAGCATCACTAAGCTTTTGTAAGAGCAAGTCTAATTTCCTGAGATGATCCTTAATACTCTTCGTTGCGATAATAATATCGTCAAGATAAAAAAATATTCCTTGTCCTAAAATTCCGGACAATACGTAATTCATAAGACGCTGGAACGTACCGGGGGCTGTCCTCAGTCCCATTGGCATTCTTGTATATTGATAATGGCCTCTGTTTGTTGAAAAGGCAGTGTATTTACGTGACTCCTGAGACACCGGAATCTGATAGTATCCGTTTAGGAGATCGATGGTCGAGAATATATTATTCTCAGGACCAATATTCTGTAGAACATCACTTAGCAATGGCATGGGAAATCTGTCTGGGATTGTGTGATTATTTAGTTTACGGTAATCTACTACCGCACGCATTTCTCCATTTCTCTTGGGCACAAAGAAAAGGGGAGCGTTCCACGGAGAAACTGAAGGCTCAATAATTCCAAGCTTTAACATTTCATCGACATACTGATTTGCAAGTGTACGTTGGGAGTGTGGTATGCGATAAGCTGGTACGAAAATTGGTGGTGTTTCTGGGTGCACACTAATCATGTGATTAATCAAGTTAGTACACCCTAATTGTTCTCCGGGCAATGCTACGGTGTCCCTGTGTGTTTCCAGCAGGGTTAACAAATCATTTTCTTCGTCAAATTCACCTGAGTGAATTAAATTCTCTCTTATTCTTTCTCTATCCGTAGATTTTATCTCACTTGTTCACCAATATTTATTTCCTTCACAGGGGCGAAACATTTTTCAATATTAACTATGCAAGTTCCCTTCTTCAACTGAACTTCCCCATTCATGTGATTAATAATGAATATCTGAGTTAGCCCTTCGTCGTTCGTATGACATAATGCGTTTTCTACTGACAATCCCTTTACTTTACATAATTCTTCTAAGACAAGAACAGTACTATTCCGTAATTTGCTCTTTATGGTAACCTTCATGTATGAATTGGGTGGTATAACCAAATCATTAGTGAGATGGGCTGGAAAAATTGATAAATCAGTACTGTTATCTGGGTCACTAATTCTAGAGGATGGGGTTGCTGGTGTAAGTGGATTTATACACTCATTTGTTTGTGTATGTTTGTTTAAGCCTTTAATATTACCAATTCTTTTTGGCTCTCTTCTACCAATCGGTGAGGGCTCTGAAAGTATTTCCTCTATGAAGTCATTATCAAAGTCTATTCCATTCATTTGTGGGAGTATAGTTATGTTCTCAGTTCTCATGGATCTTAAGCCCAGTAACATATGAGCTTTAATTGCTAAGTTTTCAACGATATAGAACAATGCAGAGAATGGTCTTGTAGTTTCTGTGAAACTGAGATTTAATCTTATCATACCTGTTACTGTAATCTCTTGACCATCAACTGTGTATAATTCTAAATCAGCTTCATCCAGAAAAGTTACTTTCTTTTTATTTTTAAGAATTCTGTTTAGTTCTTCATGTGTTATTAAGTTCACTGGAGAGCCTGTATCTAAAAATAAGGAAACGTTTTGATCCTCACATACAGCTGGTATCAAGATACACTCATTTCCCAACATGCCTCCTATGTGAAGTTTAACCTTGTTCTTCCTTACGTTTGTTCGTTTTTTGTCATGACTTGGTCTTCCCCCGATTTGAACATAGACACAATTTTTTCTACTGTTTTGCAATCACTGGTCCAGTGCCCTTGGTATCTATGATGCCTACAGTAAGGACCAAATCCTTGTGTCTTTTGATTATCCTCTTTTGCCTTGATAAAGCATTCATACCTCGTGTGTCCTGGTTTTGCACAATAATGACACAGAATGGACCTATCCCTTGACTGTGACCTACGAGGTGATTTCCCATAAGAAGTGTTGTTTATGGCGCGAGACCTGCTCGGGCTGCGCGAAAACTTATGAAACTACCTGTAGGAAGGCGTGTGGGAACGAGGTCTAGGCGTCTTTGTTTGTTTGGGCTGCCTCATTTCTGGTCGCGATCGATTTTGTTCTCTGTTTGGGGTCGGTGTTGATGTTTTCACAGCTGATACTGTCTCAGGTACCCTGAATCTACCAGAATGTGCATGTGTGTCGACCACACCTGCTTTACTGCACTGCATCTCTACCTCGTTCATTAAGTCTAGTAAGCACATTCCAGGGGTGTACGCGATTGTTTTGGCGATCTTAAGGGTTCTATCAGGTAATTTACACAAGGCAGCTACATAACCAATGATGTCCACGACGAGGTCTGGGGACATCTTTCCATCATCTGTTATCCACTTAGAATTCTCCAGAGTAGCTAATAGGGTTCTCTTGATTGTGGAGACATCAGCAGTTATTTCACTGAGCACATGGTTTGTAGTGTGCTCCCTTACAAGATCTACAATTTTATGTAATTCTGGAATTATACCTGGCAAGAAGTTCATACCTCCAGAAAATTTCTTCAGAAATTCAGTTTTAAATTCATCATATGTCCTAGCACGATTTAGCTTATCGGAGCGCAATAAATTGCTTGCTGGACATCTTTCCTGGCTTATGCAAGATGAAAAAATAGCAATTTTCTCTTGTTCATCTAGTATGTGGCGCTTGATGAACATTTGTTCGCACTGACTGATTAATGAAATGACATCAATGCGATCCTTGTCTGTGCCAGAGAATTTTGGGGCAGTCTTATCCTTGTGATACACAAAAACGTGAGGTGTGGTTTTTAGATCAGCAGTATTTGGTTCTTGATTCATATTTAATGATTGCCCTGTTAATTCAACTTGTACGAGTTTATCGTTATGTGAGGGAATGGTAGAATATGTATGACCGGACCGGTGAACCCTGTTAAGTATATTGGCATACGTATTCAAGGCAGCTGCAAAGTCGATACTCTCTATGTCTGAAGGGGTTTCCCACTCATCATCCGAAACTCCCGTATTTGTTTCTTTATCTATAACGTGTGGTTTGGGTTGTACAATGGGTGGGCTGTCTCTTAATTGTGAGTCTGATGTTGTGGCAATTTGTGTGTCATCTGGTATTAACGTGGGTGGTGGCGAAAATATTCCTGTCATTAAGATATGATGTTATGAAATACGCCTCTTGTTTATTTATGTCCTAGCAAAATAGATGAGTAAATAAGTTGAATATAGCTAATTTTAGCACTGAGAAGAAATGAGCAAGTATAATTTTACCCACTTGATACAGATCGTAGAGGTGTGTCGATACAAAAGTCGATCTCGGAAGAAAATACAGGTTTGATTGAAGATCTCTTGATAATTCTAGTGGTGTGTTGATGGACGATATTACTCAGGAAACTCCATGGCCTGGTATTTGTAGTGGTTAACGGCTGTCCCAGGCAAACCTCAGCATAGAACGTCGAATTTCCAACTTAACTGTGAAAATAAGTGAATATGAGTAGGAGCTATGTGAATAATGAGTAATGAGTAGTGGGTGAGAAGTGCCTGGTGTCAGTCACACGTTGCTTGGCATGGCAGACTCGCGTTGTGATGTCATCTCAGCACATGGTGACGTCGGCTTCCCACACTGGTAGCTGTGGTGAGTGAATGAGTAGCGATGAGTAACTTGAGTGAAGACGAGTGAGTAAGATGAGTTGTGAGTCGTGTCTCACTCTTCGTTTGTTTGTTCCCTTTATTCTATGTGGAAGTTTTCTCGGTCCTTTTCTCTAGTGATTTACTCGTTGTGGGATGAAGACTGCCGCTACTTGTAGATGCGTGTAGAAGATTATGCAGACGACGTAGAGTTGTTAATTGTAGTTGATTGTAGATGGCTGTAGTTGATTGTAGATGGTTGTAGTTGATTGTAGATGGTTGTAGTTGATTGTAGATGTAGGATTCAATGTAGAACTGAAGCTAATCTTGTAGTCTCGGTTGCTTTTGTAGAAATTTGCTTTTAATTCGGAGACGATGTCCGCAGATTTGCTGGTTTGTCGTTAAGCTATGTGCAAGGCGTCGAGTGATCTCTTGACCTCTGCATCAGCGTAATGATCTGGGAGACGGAGGGGGCAGGATGGAGAGAATACTGTCAGGAGCTGATATTGTTGGTTGTTTTCAATCTTGATATTTTGTAGGAATTTAATGTTGATTCGTAGACGAGGTTCGTATACGTTCGCTGCCACCAAATGTCATAAAGACTTTGTAGTTACTTGTAGAGAAGTATATTTTAGACTTGTGGTCGAGCGGCTTTTATATCTTGTAGTAGTTTCCCCACCAGATGTCATGTAGTGACGGGAGAGGTAAAGAATAGTATGGGACTATTTTTATTTGTCTTGGAAATATTAAACAGGTATAAGAGTATAAGTCCCGGGTAGCTACCTCCCTGTCTCGCTATCTCTCTCTCTTTCTGTTCTAAGGCTAATCTCCGTCTCGACCTCTCTCTAGGGTCGCTTGTCTCCTTCTAAACTCTCTTTCCTAAAATCTGGTGTAGCAGGGGTGTGTCACGTATGTTCCTCGTGGTTACCAGATCTTTCTCACGAGAGGACTGCTGACAGCTAACTGCATCATCTCCTTACTGGCCGCTGTCGTCAGCTTTCCTCCGTGTAAGCATGTTTAGCGCTGCTCGATTCTCGCAGACACAACACCTTCTCATCATTTGACTTCCTGCTTCTATCTGTCTCTCTATCTATCTATTTATCTATCTATCTATTATGTAGTCCTATACCCCCCCCAAAGAAAAAAAAAATAATTCTTTCGATAATCCTTAATTATTTCACTAGGTTCAGTTAGAACTGGATCACTCACACACACACACACACACACACACACACACACACACACACCTAATATCTGCTCTGTCTTCGCGAGCGCGGACATAAAACTAGATCATTATCCCCTCCCAACTGAAGTCATTATGCTCTCCCGGCCACACTTGCTTCACACGCCCATTATCACAGTATCGTTCACTTCCTTTTCTGCTTGTCCATTTCCCAGCAAACGACCGTGTCATAACTTATATCAGCAGAATCCTTGCAATCAGACTTGACAGTGCCACTCTGCCACTCTCTCTCTCTCTCTCTCTCTCTCTCTCTCTCTCTCGCTCTCTCACACACACACACACACACACACACACACACACACACTAAAACCGTGCACTTCCTTTCTCCACCAACACATACTTTCCTTGTCATGCAGAGTTTAGTAACACACTGATTATAAACACATCTCTCTTCCTACCCCCTCATGTCTCCTCCATAGCCTTCAGAACCACACACTCCCCATCGTCACATACCCTGGTTACTGATACACATACACACCGTCACATATACACGCAATCACATACACAATCACCAGTTTACTGATACACACTAAACACATACACACCGCACAACACGACGCCCCCTGTCTTCACGTCCCCTTATCCCCCGACCTGCCCTCACCCGCACTTGGCTTCAGACATTAAGCTGCTCAGCATGCGAGAATTATGGCCCATCCCGGGAGTATTATCACTCATAAATTCCCACGCCGTGTACGGGAGCGCTATTTCATGTTAGTAATATTTCCCTGAATAACTCTCCTCATTATCCACCGATATTACATGCAAAAACACACCTCGGGAGTATTATCACTGGAATTCTATCATCCAGTATTACCCTCGGAACTTGTGAGAGGTGGAAAATGTGATGTACGAGCGTTTTTATCCAGACATTACAGTTGACCTGAGGTAATGATATATTCAGCCCGGCGAGGGGAGCCTTTCATGTTCTCTCACAATTTTGTATACTGTAAGCGTTCATTTGGTGACATACATTGATCTTCTCCCTCATAAACCCAACCACACCGACGAAAAAAAATAAATAAATAACCCACGCACACCTATCACCCCACACTCCAAATGTTTTCACACCGGTACCCATGAGTGAAGTGTTGGGTGGGCTGGGACAGTTTTCCATTATGAGAAAGTGGTGTTCCTGGTCTTTATGAATCAGTCGCCTTTCAGGACCCTTGACGTGTAATTCGACTGTGTGTAACAGAGCTCCTTGTCCATGTCGAGAGAGTTCAGGACCGCCATTACAAAGCATACGTATTGTACACACACCTCTCTTTTCAAGAGTTTCAGGGCCATATAAGGTTCCGTACCCATACTTTACTGTGGAAACTAATACGCTGATTTTCAGCCCCTTAGCAGGTTGTATACTTAGTCACCTGTTCATACCAAGGACTTCTTTACATCAGCTGCTTAAGTACTTGGACTATGAACACTCCAATTTCTTTTACATGTTTACCTCTCTTTTCTATACAGACCAAGGTGATTATAACCGGAGGACGCTTTGTTAATATTATCGTGGCTGATATCACATGATTTTATTTAACTTACTTTAGACCCCCCCGGTGTGTGAGTCAGCATCACCATCACGACTCACAGACATTAAAAAAAAAAAAAAAAAAAAAAAACTCTGAACGAATCTAAAAGCATCACAGTTACCATCAGCAGGCAAGAAAGAATTATTTGTATACATAAAATTTTAAATATTATTCCTTTCCCATCAGCTTCACTCCCATTTGTATAACCTGCTCTCACCACTATAGTATCCCCGTCCTTATATATACAAGAACAGCCAAACGGATATTACAAACCTTTGCCTCACTCCAGCACCGACTCAGACGTTCATCTACTCTTAAACGTGCAGCAAAAAATTCTGTATAGCATTCAGAAATATATCTCCTACACCATACATACTTAACACCGTCCATAATTCCCTCCCCTCTCGATGTCACATGTGTTTTGTAATTCATTTATATCCATAAATGTTATAAATACCTTGAAGTCAACCGAGCACGCTTTTCTCTGTGGCCTACTAAAAATATTTGCGTCATGCATCCTCTACACTTATTAAAACCGCCATACTCATCTTTCCCCAGACATTCTAATATATTATATTCCTTATCTTCTCTATGCTTCTTCTTTATTGTACCATTCTTGTGACACTTGCCGCATATGCTACAACAATATTAACACTCACTTTGATCACCATTACTTTTTTACACAAGAAGAGTCATTCCCATTTACCAGTCCATGGGTACAGCTCTACGCATCCTAGTTTTCGGGCACAGCTCCGAGAATATTTCATTCCTCTTTTTCCACAACATCTTCCCACGTCTTTCCAGCACCTGATGTCTTTCGTATCTTCAGCTTCTTCATAGCATTATTCACTTCTGTCATGTACTCCAACACTACGAGTACATCCGTCTCTGCACACCACCACAACCATAAATATTAGCCACATATCTACGAGTTTTCTCGGCATTCCCATTCAGTAACTCCAGACATATATCTTACATTTACTAGTCGTCAACTATCATCCATATATATATATATATATATATATATAGATAGATAGATAGATAGATGATAGATAGATAGATATAGATAGTGTATATGGATTTTTTTTTTTTTTTACGCTCTAACCGGGAATCGAACCCGAGACCTCTTGCTAGAAGTCAGGCACAGTTACCACTATACCAAGGAGTGATAAAAGCTAAGCCAGACTTCTGTCTAGAGGTCTTGGGTTCGATTCCCGGCTGGAGCTTAAAAAAAAAACTTTCTACATATGTGCGCACGTGTAATGTGTGTTTCCCCAAAATATATAATCATTCATCATTCATTCATCATCCAATCCTACGTTGCTCAATGATGAGCGTAGGAGCCCGGGGCAAGGCAAGTTGTTCCTGACATTTAAGATGAAGTGACCAGCCTCATTCATCCCTGAGTGGCATCACCTGAGCAGTACATATATATATATATATATATATATATATATATATATATATATATATGAGAAAGTTTGTCTGTGTGTCTTCTATATACATCCAGGGGGTGCATATAGAACTCCCCACACAGTTGTAATGGATTTAAGTTTTTATATCGAATTCATAAGTGTACATTAGAGTTGGTAAAGTGGCGCCCCTGTTGGCCAGTATTAGAACTAACTAGTAATAATCAAGTCAACAGGTGGAAACACAGCAGCCAATTACCGTATTTTTGTTTCAACAATCTCATTATTGGCTACAACAGGACGCATGAGTGGACAGGTATGTGGGGTAGACAGGGCTGGTGGGGTAGGTGGGTATGGTTGGTGAGTGGATCAGTAGTTCGAAAACAGGTCCATGGTAGGAATAGCTCCATGGGGAATATATCTCTGGGGAAGTGGACTCAAGGAGAAAGATGGTTCACTGGGTAAAATGGAACCCCGGGGGCCTTCCCCCACAGGGGAGTGGTCATTTAGGGTCCCAAGTAGTGCCGTTATGCAAGATCATAGGATTTTACCCAGGCAACGCTGGGTACTCCAACTATTCCTTAATAACTCAATGCCGTCTTTCCAACATAATTTGTACACCGTAAACCTTTTTCCCGATTACTTTTCTTTTTCAGAATGATGTATGCTTCTATTATTATGTGAAGGACACTCAGGTTATTATAACAAATGTGTAACAACGGTGATATAGTTTCACGGCTAAATAATTTTGCACTGAATCTGACCTCGCTTGGTGCCGATGGCGGTGGATGACTGAATGTCAAATAGAATTCAGAGAGAAAATGAGTTTTGTAAATAACTGGTAATTACTAGGGATGTGTCAGGTGCAGCAGCCTTTCAAAGTACCAGTATTAGCAGCTGAGTTCAGTGGAGTTAATTACTGGAGGTGAATGGTATGTTGAAGGAAAGGCCGAAAGAGGGAATGAAAACTTGGCAATCACCCAATATACTTGTTAAACTAAAAATTGCACTGCGCAGTTAACCCTCGTGCTGTGTGGTGCTGTGAGGAGCGGTCCCTCCTCCTGTTAGAGGCTAATATACGAGTAAATGTGTGTGTGTGTGTGTGTGTGTGTGTGTGTGTGTGTGTCGTTCTGTCTTGGCTACCCCCCGTTAGAGGGGAAACAGCCTACGTATAGAGATACATAGATAGATACTGTAGATAAAAGAAGAATGACATCCTGGTATATGAGACAAATTAGTGTGCATGGCAACAAGACTCTGTAAGGGAGAGGTGACTGGGAGAAAAGGAAGACAATCAGCCGATTTCAAGATGAAGGGATAAAGGAGGTGAGCATTTGAGACAGGTCGTGGAAGACGTCGTTGCTGAGTAAAGAATTTATTGAAGGTTCATTATAAAGCGTAATCATCGCAGAATACAATGTCGATGAACAGTGATGGATTAAATTAACTGAGGAGTATGAATGACTTACAGGATAAAATACATAGCCAAAATGGAGACATCAAGAAAAAGTTCATGGTTAGTGAATACAACTGAAGCAAAATGGAAAATATATTTCCTCGGTGAGGTGTGAAGCTTGAGGGTATGCGTTGTAATATGAGAGAGAGAGAGAGAGAGAGAGAGAGAGAGAGAGAGAGGCAGGAGGGTAATTGGTAAAAGGAACGGCAGTGTTTGGCGAAAAGAGAAGAGTTGTTTCCTTGCTAATATCATTATAATATTGATCATGAAACCAGGTTGAACACTAATAACACCTTTGAATAACACGAGAACAAAAAATGGATGTAGCAAGAACATTATTTTGACACTTGAGAAGTAACTGACGTGAATATATATATATATATATATATATATATATATATATATATATAGATATATAGATATATATATATAGCTATTGCCAGACGCCATAATCCCGTAAGGGGTGGCCGTTTGACTTTGAGTTACTTGTTTTACGGAGAGGGGCACTAACCCTCCACCAACCCACTTATTGACCCTTAGGGAGCACGTATGGTTTGGTTATATGGTTACCACCAAGCGTTGTAAGTGATTTCTTGGCTTACAGGAAACCATTTGGCTTGTCACTCAATGTAAAGCCACCTGTAAAGGAAAGAAAAGCAATAAGAAGTGACAGGAAAGATGGGAGAAAGAAGAGGAGAGGAGGGCAGGCACAGAAAAAGAATGATAAAGACTAAGGAAGAAGTAGGCAACACTACATCAAGTGAGTGGATGATGGTCGCCACCACATACCACTATATATATATATATATATATATATATATATATATATATATATATATATATATATATATATATATATATATATAGCCTATGATTTCATCATCCTTTGTATAATTCTGATGTACAGTATGCTGCATGTCTGATCACGATTCGCCTCGTGGCTTCCATAGTGACCAGGCTTGTGTGTTCTACCTCACTCCTTTCTCCCCCTTATAGTAGAGTAAGTCGTTCTTTCTGTTGTTCAAAGCAGGACTGACAACTCTTCCTCCCCTGTGCCTTCATTTCCGCATCCTTCTTGCAAGTTGTATCAAGCTCTGCCGGCCCCCTATATAATGAGCTCAGTCTCTGCATTAATTGCCACTTAGATCTACTCATTTTGTTCACATATCTGTCCTCCCCTGTATAGTGTATTATTAATTTTGTGAATGCTCATGAAGTCTCCAGCCATCTAGCTGCTGTATAATTTGAGTATAAGTGTTGTTACCATTTTTCTTGTACTGTATGGCCTAAGGTATTAATTCGTAGGCCTGGTAAGGTTTTTGTGATTCGTGTAGAGTTTTTTTATGTCAGCCATTATAAATAATATTTTGTATCTGTAATAATATATCTTGCTTTAACTGAGCATTATCCGGTTTTCTCATTTATCAGGGCTGACTTAGATAAATTTGCTCTTGCTAAATTCATGTTAATAGAGGCTATTGCAGTTAACCATATATGTAACCTGTTTTTTGCCATTACATTATCCTTATGAGTCCTGAATGTTTAGTTGTTAGTTTGAGCATTAAACTTTAACTTGTAATTTTACCTAAGTCTTTTGTTTTGAACCTGGAACTTTGCGGGACAGTAGTGATTTTAGTATTCTCACTTGAAGTGTTCATTATCTCTCTCTGTTTCGTAACATAAATTTGGCGACCTCTTATCAGGATATTCAGGATATTATCATAAGGATATTGCTTGATATTTTGTGACTTTGATTTAATCATGATGTCTACTATTACTACTCTTGATGAAGCCAAGGATTTTTTGTCAAATGTGCAAACAGTGTGTGATGTAGAAAACAGAACAAAGAATGAACTTAAGCTTGTTGCTCAACAATTGGGAATTGCTGTTCGCTCTCATCATTCTAAAGATCAGATTGTTGACATGATTAATAAAAGCTTGTTTAATGTAACTCCTCCAGATGAGCAAACGCAGATTGAAATAGCTAAGTTACAGCTAGCCCTGCAGGAGGCTCGTGCTAAGGAGGCTGAGTTTCAGGCTCGTGCTAAGGAGGCTGAGTTTCAGGCTCATATTCAGGAGGCACAGGCACAGGCTCAGGCACAAATTGAAATTGCTAGGATTCAGTCAGACCATGAGTATCGCATGAAACAAGGTGGAACTGGATCATCTAGCTCTGATGATTTTGATGTGGCTAAAAATGTTAAACTTGTCCCTCCTTTTAATGAATCTGATTTAACAAAGTATTTTCAGTTGTTTGAGAGGGTAGCTACAGGTTTTAATTGACCCAAAAAGTATTGGCCAGTACTCCTACAGAGTGTTCTTACCGGTAAAGCTCAAGTAACTTATGCATCTTTGCCTCGGGATCAATCTGAAAATTATGATGTAGTTAAGAGCTTGATTCTTAAGGCCTATGAGCTTGTTCCTGAAGCCTATAGAGTAAAATTTAGGACAACTTATAAGCAAGATAAGCAATCCCATGTTGAGTATGCAAAAATCAAAGAAGATCTGTTAGAGCAGTGGTTAAATTCTAAGAATGTAAATTCTGATTTTGATAAATTTAAGCAGATGATTTTGTTGGAGGACTTCAAAAGGTGTATTAATAAAGATGTAAGCCTATATCTTGATGAGAAAAGAATAGATAATTTGTCTGATGCTGCAGTTTTAGCTGATGAATATGTTCTCACTCACAAGAGATATTCTAAAGAAAAAAGGAAAGCTGAGAGTAAGTACATTGCTTCTACTCAGAGCACAGGTAACAGGAAAGAGAATAAAGATGATGTTTCTCAGGAAGTAAATACCAGCTCCACCTTTAGATTTCAGAAAAGTAAATGAACTTAATGTAGTAAGCTTGGTCATACTACGGAGAAATGTTTCAGGAGACAGCGTGATGTGAACAAAAAGGCGTCTTTAAATATTCAGTCAATTGGTCTAGTGTCCACCCTTGAGAGTTCTCAGAATTCTTTAACCGAGTTAACTGAGCCTGCTTTGAGGGGTAAATTAAATTCTCATGATGAAGCTCCTCTTTTGAGCAGTAATGTGGGTGACACTCTCAAGAGTTCATGTGCTAATTTCCTGTCTGATGGTTTTGTCAGTCCTCTGGACAATAATGACAGGAAATCAGTTCAGATATATCGTGATATAGGTGCTTGCCAATCCCTTATGCTGACCAGTGTTCTAGGCCCTAATGTTAATTCCTCTGACGAAACTGTAATCTTACAAGGTGTAGGGAATAATTACTTCTCTGTCCCTCTGTGCAGAGTGAATTTAGAGTCTGGTTTTGTTAATGGTTCCGTTATGGTTGGGTTGGTTGAGACACTACCAATGTCAAGTGTAACTTTCTTACTTGGAAATGATATTGGTGGAAGTCAAGTGTGTCCAGCTCCTCAGTTGTCTAGTGAACCAGTGACTGCGACCCAGGATTGTGATGTCCCTGATGTGTTCTCTGCATGTGCTGTCACTAGGGCTAAGTCTAAAGTTACTGGTGACTTAGAGGATAATGATGATGATGATGCTATCCTAGCTGACACTTTTCTTGCTAATTTGGACCACTCACCAGATGAGGCAGTACCCCGTAATGTTGATAATTTGTCTCGTCAAGAGTTGGTTGAGTTGCAGGTTCCTGACCCTGAGTTGAAAGGTCTTGCTAACTCTGCTTGCAGTGAGGAAGAGTCAGCTGGTGCTTCTACTTGTTATTATATAAAGTCAGGAGTACTTAAGAGAAAGTGGAGACCCCCAACAGCATCAGCCGACTGTGAATGGGAGGTTGTACATCAAGTTGTCATCCCTCGTGTTTGTAGGCAGGATATCATTAGAGTGGCTCATGATTCCAGTTTAGCAGGACACCTTGGAGTGAGGAAGACTGTGGCACGCATTTTGAAACACTTCTACTGGCCAGGTATCTTCAGAGATGTTTCCTGGTATTGTAAGTCTTGTCACACCTGTCAAGTTGTGGGGAAGTGTAATCAGACCGAAAAGGTTGCACCTCTAGTTCCCATTCCCCCTTTTGAGGCGCCATTCACCCGTGTGTTGGTGGATATTGTGGGCCCTCTTCCTAAGACTTCTTCAGGATTTTCTTGTGTTGACCCCGATTTGTATGGCTACTCGTTATCCTGACGCCATTCCACTTAGAAATATCTCGGCAAAGAACGTGGAAAGGGTTCTTCACCAAGTTTGGTCTGCCCAAGGAGGTAGTCAGACCGGGGAAGTAATTTCATATGAAATGATTTCAAGCAGTCTCTGAAAGAGTTGGGCATCACCCAGATCACGTCTTCAGCTTACCATCCCCAGACCCAAGGAGCGTTGGAGAGATATCATCAAACACTCAAACCGATGCTCAGGAAATACTGTTTGGAACATCAGAAAGACTGGGATAAAGGTCTTCCATTCGTTGTATTTGCCGCAAGAGAATCTCCAATTGAATCATTGGGCTTCTCACCCTTTGAACTACTGTTTGGCCATGAAGTAAGAGGACCCCTTAAGCTACTCAAGGAATGCTGGCTGTTGGAGGAAGATGACGTCAACCTGCTGGAGTATGTGATGAAGTTCAAAGAACGGCTGTCCACTGCTTTACAGCTGGTGAGAGAGAATTTAGGAGCTGCTCAGGAGAAGATGAAGACTTGGTATGACAAGAAGTCCAGGTTACGCCACTTTCAGCCAGGAGATCAGGTTTTGATTCTGCTACCGGTGCATGGGCAACCTCTTCAAGCCAAGTTTAGTGGTCCTTCTTTCGTGGACAAGAAACTCAGTGATGTCAACTATGTCATCGCGACACCAGATCGTAGAAAGAACAAGCAACTTTGTCACATCAAGATGCTAAAGTTATATCACAGGCGGGACGAAAATAACCCAGTCTGCACTGTAGCTGTTCCACCCGAGTCTGCAAGTGAAGTTCTCCCATGCAGTATGAGCCTGAGTGATAGTTTGGGGAAGAATCCTGATATGATGAATGATCTCCAGACTAAGCTTTCTCATCTAGCTCGCGGGGAAAGGCAGGAGTTTTCGGCATTACTGCAGGAGTACCCGCAAGTGTTCCGTGCCACTCCAGGAAGAACCACTGTGTTGATGCATGATGTCGATGTTGGAGACGCAAAGCCAATTAAACTGCCTCCTTACCGTGTGAACCCAGTGAAAGTTCCTCTCATCGAGAAGGAGCTTGGCTACCTGTTGGACCACAAGATGACTGAGCCCTGTCAGAGCGAGTGAAGTTCTCCTGTCACTCTAGTCCCTAAGCCAGGGGGGTCACAGCGGCTTTGCATCGACTACAGACGTGTTAATCAGATAACCAAAACAGACACTTACCCTCTCCCTCGCGTGGAAGATTGCATAGAGAAGATCGGAAAGGCTAGGTACATAAGGAAGTTTGATTTGTTAAAGGGATACTGGCAAGTACCTATGACTGAACGTGCTAGGGAGATCTCATGTTTTGTACCACTAGGAAAGACTTTTGCATGTTCTGTAATGCCATATGGTATGAAGAATGCACCAGCCACTTTTCAGAAGCTCATGAATGTTGTAACAGAGGGTTTGGCAGGGTGTGTTGTTTATATTGATGATGTATTAATCTTCAGTGACAACTGGAAAGATCACCTATGCCATGTCAGTAAATTTCTTGAGCGTTTGCTTCAGGCTAATCTTGTAGCTAATTTATCAAAGTGTGAGTTTGGTCAAGCTAAAGTTCAGTACCTTGGGTACGTAATTGGTGATGGACACGTTGCACCACCAGTAGCTAAGGTTCAGGTTATAAGTGATCTTCCCAGACCTAAAAGTAGGAAAGAGCTACAAAGATTTTTGGGAATGGTAGGTTATTACAGGAGATTTGTTCTTAACTTTTCAATTCTTGTATCACCACTTACAGACCCACTGAAAAAGGGAGTTAAATTTGTCTGGACCGATAACTGTGAATCCTCTTTCAGTAAACTTAAAGCTATCCTATTAAGTCAGCCAGTGCTCGCTACTCCAAATTTTGCTAAGCCTTTTAAGATGGCTGTTGACGCAAGTGATACAGGAGCTGGGGCTGTTTTGCTGCAAGAGGATGATAAGGGTATTGAACACCCTGTATCTTATTACAGTAAGAAGTTCACTCGACCTCAAAAGAACTACTCAACTATTGAGAAAGAGCTTTTGGCCTTGATTTTGGGTTTACAGCATTTTTCATTTTATTTGCGTTCTGGTTTTGACCCCATAGTCATTTATACCGATCATAACCCACTGAAATTCCTTAGTAAGTTTAAAGATAAAAATCAGAGATTGACAAGATGGAGTCTACTTCTTCAGGAGTATTCATTAGACATACAACATGTCAAAGGGAAAGAAAATGTTATTGCAGATTGCTTATCTAGACTTTAGACAGATTGTTTTAGAGTAATAAGAAATTTCCTTTGTAAATTTCTTTTTCTTTGTGGGGAGGTATTACATAGCCTATGATTTCATCATCCTTTGTATAATTCTAACGAACAGTATGCTGCATGTTTGATCACGATTCGCCTCGTGGCTTCCATAGTGACCAGGCTTGCGTGTTCTACCTCACTCCTCCCTTCTCCCCCTTATAGTAGAGTAAGTCGTTCTTTCTGTTGTTCAGAGCAGGACTGTCAACTCTTCCTCCCCTGTGTCTTCATTTCCGCGTCCTTCTTGCAAGTTGTATCAAGCTCTGCCGGCCCCCTATATAATGAGCTCAGTCTCTGCATTAATTGCCACTTAGATCTACTCCTCATTTTGTTCACATCTCTGTCCTCCCCTGTATAGTGTATTATTATTTTTGTGAGTGCTCGGTAAGTCTCCAGCCATCTGGCTGCTGTATAATTTGAGTATGAGTGTTGTTACCATTTTTCTTGTACTGTATGGCCTAAGGTGTTCATTCGTAGGCCTGGTAAGGTTTTTGTGATTCGTGTAGAGTTTTTAATGTCATCCATTATTAATATTATTTTGTATCTGTAATAATATATCTTGCTTTAACTGAGCATTATCAGGTTTTCTAATTTATCAGGGCTGACTTAGATAAATTTGCTCTTGCTAAATTCATGTTAATAGAGGCTATTGCAGTTAACCATATATGTAACCTCTTTTGCCATTACATTATCCTTATGAGTCCTGAATGTTTAGTTGTTAGTTTGAGCATTAAACTTTAACTTGTAATTTTACCTAAGTCTTTTGTTTTGAACCTGGAACTTTGCGGGACAGTAGTGATTTTAGTATTCGCACTTGAAGTGTTCATTATCTCTCTCTGTTTCGTAACAATATATATATATATATATATATATATATATATATATATATATATATATATATATATATATATATATATATATGGTATTCACCCCCTACACGCATGGTATATTTGTCAGGGAAGTGAAAGTACCACCTCTGTTATATGAATCTGCACTCCACACCAAGAGATGAAGAGGTGTTGTATCCCTTCCGTTTCTTTCATCTTTCTTCCAAGCCCCCTTTCAGCATGACGCTGTTCCTTTATTTCATCACGACCCGCCTCGATTTTGGCACAATTGTTTCTTGCGAGAATATTCCTTGATATATTTTTATTATTTTTAAGGCCTTTTTCAGTGATTTATGGACTCAAGGGTCAAACCTTGTAATGAAGCAAAAATTTGAGCTCCTTTGTTTTTGTATGACCATTACCCATCATCGCAGTTTGTGCCCAAGGACGTGATGCCAGGGTTTCAGAATGCCTTGGTCACTCTGTATTGTATCTGCATTGTCGCTGATCGAAAACTTGTGAATAATCCGCCATCACTTCTTGGGGCGACTATACTATAGCTGCTGTGTGGAGACCATCTTGCATTCCCAGGGAAATGTTGCCAGTCTTGGTGTTATGTGCTTTTATTTTATCCGCTCACTTATTATTCTCATTATAATTGTTAGTTGTTCTTACTGTTGTTACACTACTGTTGTAATAATAATAATAATAATAATAATAACAATAATAATAATAATAATAAATAATAATAATAGCAGCAGCAGCAGCAGCAGCTGCTGCAATAGTAGTAATAGTAGTCAATCAGTCAATCGTTTTTAATTCGTATCTCGCGATATATAAAATATAATGCATTTTATCATCATAAATACTATAGATAATCATTTAACAATTGAATTTAATAAAATAATTTACACTAAATATATCCTTAACAATCGGACCGAGGAGTGGATCCAGTTTCACTGATAATAATAAAAAAGACCAAAACCCATATATACAATTTGCATTCATACACCTACAGTACAAACTGTTATCGACATTATTCAAAGTTTACAGTAACTCCACACCTCATATTTCCTAATGGTTTTGTATACTTTGAATTCTAGCATTTATAATGTCCGAAGAGTTATCCAGTATATCTCTATCATATTTATTATAAAAATGTTTCAGTAAACGAGGAACATGGTGGCCAGAGGATTGATAAAATAACATAAAAACCATATTATTCTTCCAACTTAATGCTTTGAAATATCTAGCTTGTACTAGTGCAATATGGTGTCTAAGTAAAAGTAGTCACGCTGCCTTGGATACACTATGATTACTTATTAATCATGAGACATTATAGATTTTCTTGAGAGCATTTGCAAATGCACTTTCACAGCAGTAGTAGTAGTAGCAGTAGTAGTAGTGGTAGTAATAGTAGTAGCAGTAGTAATAGTTGAAGTAGTAGCAGTATCATCATCATCATCATCTTCATTATTATTATTATTATTATTTATCATTATTAATTATACTCCATTTCACCAAGTTTGGCACCATCAGTGATGTCCTCAACGCCTATAACGTTGATGTAAAACTTCAGCACTAGGAAAACCTCTATGTTTTACCTTGAGGACTAAAATATAAAGGCAGTACAAAAAGGTATATCTAGTTCTGAGGACTTTTATCAATGCTACATGTGTTGGGGACATTACCGATTGTGCCAGACTCTGTGAAATGGAGTATACGGGGAGAGTAGGAGAAATGGCAGCTTGACATAAGACAATAACGTGAAGGTGATTTGTTAGTGCCCACCCCATCCGGGATTAGCGTGTCTGGCTATAGGCAGATAAACAAATTATAACCACGGTAACTGCCTTAATGATAATGATAGGTGAAAGAGTGGTTAGCTGAGGTGTTTGATCCAGCACACACACAGCATACTGCTGTGTGTGTGTGTGTAATCAAAGTTCATTGCTCGCACTTAGAATTTGTGATTTAAAGTACTGTACGTTCGTCTTAAAGTGTTTCACTTTTTTTTTTTTTAAGCTTATGAGAGTTAACAGTAAACAAACCTAGGAATATCATTCTTAATACAGATGAATTATAAGTGTCTCATATGGAAAATAATCTGTTTTAGCTTTTAGTAAATATTATACGAGACTAGGAAAGAGGCAGAAAGGGAGCCAAGGGTTGAACAGTTGACATGCTCTGTGCAATGACCAGAATTTAACACGAATACTGAGAAGTGGTCCAAGGTGGGGATGATGCTTCAGTATGTAAATCTGAATACTTTGATAATAAATCTAGTTCTTTTTTTTTTTTTTTTTTTTTTTTTTTTTGTATTTCCTCTTAGCACTATTGAATTCAGCATGAATTTTTTTAGTTCCTTACTTTTCCATGCCTTAATCTCTTATCTAGGTTTTTACGTTCGAGGTGCATATTTTTTAGAGCTGCCCGTACCTCTTTCACTACCAGTATTAAGAAATATGCATTTCGCGTTATTTTAATCCATAGGCCCATACCACACTTTATTTCGATTCCCCAGTTTACTAGGATGTATGTTATGTGTTCACTCTGTTATTATTACACCCTCTTATCGAGCAGTCCCGTTTCTATTCTACACATTAATCATTCTACTGTATATCTCCATGATACCTCTTCCTCCTGCACGTGGAACAGATTATGCATTACAATTTGACGGCCTACATGTGAGAAGGAGCACTTTCAATTAATGTCCGTTAATGTCGAGGCAACGTTATTATTTCCATGTCCATGCAACAAACAGGATTCCATGCAAACATTTTTTTTTTTTACGTTTTTTACGTTCAAGAATGAGCGGAATACAGGGTGACTCATATATATCGCTTCTCTTCCACTTGGCGACTTCCTGTGCTTTGCTGGGACGCCTCAGTCTGCCTTGTCATGTCTACCCTACATCACTTATTCATTTCTACTTCCACTGCCATGTCCCTGCTCACATCAGCAGACTAAGCCAACCCTACAACACATTACATACCGCCAGCTACGTTACTTATGGAGCGCTATTTACGGTTCACGTTGTGTGTGTATATATATATATATATATATATATATATATATATATATATATATATATATATATATATATATATATATATATATATATATTCAGCTTACACAGCCCACGCATAATTTAATAGAATGAAATCTGCGAATTAGTAATTCCAGATGCCGATTTTATTAGCTGGGAAAACTATATATTTCACAGTAGGTAAACAAGGCTACAGAGAAGTAACAGATCAACAGACACTCATGATTACGTAATCCAGTATTGTTGCAGATGAAAACTGCCGTGCAAATTAGGGAGTAACTATTAACAACACGTCAAATAAGAACACAACCTTGGTTATTCTTTCCTCGATTTCATCTTCCTCCTTTGCTCTTTAGCCAGCCTCTAGTTCCTTAATGGACCTCTTCCTTACTCATCTTGTGTTTATTCAACCTTTCCTCCCTTCATCGTCTTCACGTGTCACTGTCCTCTTGATCTTTCTGTGGTTCTCAGTAGGTCCATTTCCTCAGCAGCCCATTTCCACCACTTGCTATGTATTTTCTTTCTGCCACTTCGTCTTTCACTATTATTTCTTGTGTACTTTGGCTTATCCTTCATTCCTCCCGTATTACTTACTCCTCACTTCGTGTTCCCACTTCTCTCTTACATCTCCACCTTCGATATTCATTTTCCTAACCCCTTCCATCTGTATCAAAATCGTCTTTATTTGTTTCTCCTTCTCCTTTTCCTTCTTCTTCTTTCTGATTGATATCCTGTTATGTCCCTAGACATTTTTTCCTCCTTTTCCATGTCATCTTAACTTCTAATTTGTTTTTTCCCTCTCCCCTCTATTTTCTGTCTTACTTTTCAAGTCTGTTTGCTCTCCTACTTTTCTTCTTCCTCATCCATTTCTCCTTCGTCCTTCTCCTCTGCCTTCCCTCTCCCTGTCCACAAACCCTGCCTTGCCCTCCTCAGGTCTATTCATCCATTCTGTTTGATTAGTGCTGTTTGTCTGGAGCGGGTGCATGAGGTGGGGAGGTGAAAGGAGGTGAAGAGGAGGAATGAGATGCGAGGAAGAAAGAAACTTAAGTATAAAGTTGAACCAATGGGTAGGAGATGAAGGACAGAGGACTAAAGAAAACACAGAGCACAGAGAAACTGGGGAAAGTGGGAGATGAAAGAAAGTGGGGGAAGACCAGAAAAAAGCGAAATCAGAAAATTAATAACGGGTAAGAGAGAATCACAAAACGACGAAAAAAAGGAATGTAATATCAAAGCAAGAAAACAGAAGACGATATGAAAAAGATGTAGGAAAATCAAATACAAGAGAAAGGAAAAGAAACATGGGAAGGCTGCAAAGTGGAGAGAAGGAAAGATGGTGGTAAAAAAAAAATATATATATATCGTGTAGGAGCAGGAGGTTGAAAGACAGCGATAAGTAAAAAGAGGAATGTCATGTCTCTGATGGATGAGAAATATCAAGAAATATGTGGAAAAGAACACACACACACACACACACACACCATTCTTTTCACTCCTTTTCCCATTCCTAATTTCGTCAGAACCACAAAATTGCTCTTGGTGGCGGAGAGGGGAAGCGGAACTAATTAATGAGTGTAAGCGTGACTGCCACCTCCCCGACGCTGTTATGCTGCTGGTAATGAGTTGGCGAGGCGCTGATGAAAGTTCTGCTGAAAGAAATGAGGGAATTCGCAAACATGACACACAAAAGGAACATCAGTATTATCATTTTTATTCCAGCTATGATAAAAATGATGAGTTATTTCTCTCACAAGCAGATTATCTTTGGGAGAATATAATTACCTCATAAAGATAATTAATAGCAATAATAATCCCGTGTACTTAACTACCAGTGTCAGTGATTAGCAAAATCGAGAAAAAGATCGCTGACAAAAAAGAAAGAAAAACTGAAATACTTAAATGACAAGTAAATCACAGTCTAAATCAATCTGTGTAGTTTCTCAATCACCTCATTAAATGTGCTATAAATAAAATTATTATGTTCTTGCTTTATCTTTATTTCTCTCTCCCCTTTCATTATTGTAAAAAAGTTACCTCGTTATCTTGCACCATCCCTCCTTTGTTCCCCTGACTGATACGTATATTATCACTTTCCAACCGCCTTCCTATTAATAATAAACCACCACACCCACTACTCTCCTTGCCACACTATCACCACACCACCTACTATCCCTACCACATTGCCATCACACCACCATCTCTCCCTGCCACACTACCACCATCCCACCGACTCTGTCTACCACACTACTACCACACCACCTAAGCTCTACCACACTACCATCAAACCACTTATTCTTCCTACCACACAACCACACCGCTCTGTACCACACTACCACCATATCACCAACTCTCTACCACAGTACTACCACGCCACGTACTCTCTAAACCACATTACCGCCACACCACCTATTCTCTCTCATAATAGCAATGTAAATAGCTACTTTCAGAACCCTTCAGCATTTTCGTCAGCAGCCACACCTAAATACACAATCACCATCTGTAATAATTTTCCCTTCACCACTTTCTTAAACCATTCTCATAATATTTCACAGTTCCCTGGAAGATGCATTAGGGAACCTGTTAATATAGTTACCGATAAAAAAAATAAACAAATAAGTTGCTGCGTTAATCCTGTAACCATCGCCTCAGTTTTTTTTTTTTTTTCCACCAAACAACGCACACGTCATTTATAGAAAGAGTATTAAAGAGAAATTGTAGTATGGCTTAACACATGCAACCCTCAGTCCTTGGTCATTCCACCCTTGCTTTACCGTACCGCTGTTACTGTATTTAGCATTCCATCAGACAGTTTTGTGAGATATGCAAACTATGCTTTGTCGGCATTCCTCTCTCGTCCAGCGACCGTCCTGATCCCCTAGTTTTTCTTTTGCTATAGTTGAGCCCTTCATGAACCACAGGCATCGCAACACACACACACACACACACACACACACACACACACACACAAGATGTTTTTTTCATTCATTACGTGTGTGTGGCAGGGAGTCCACAGGGAAATACTTAGCTTTGGCTGTCCTTCTATAGGTGCCCAGAGAGAAAGAGAGAGAGAGAGAGAGAGAGACACACACACACACACACACACACACACACACACACAGCAAAAATCCCCCGTTTTAAAACACGCACCCGGCTGTAATTTAATTCTTCTGATTAAGTGTAGAATTTTCAGGCTGGATTCAATTAGCGGAGGCAGGATTTTGATGTCTTTTGGGAGACCGAGAATGATTTAGCTTTTTCCGCTGAGATTTTATTTTGGAATTAAAATTTTGGCTTCTCATCGTTTGTAGTGTTTTTTTTTTTTTTTTTTTTTTTTAGTGTTGCTGTTTGTTGGGCAATTCCTGTTTTTTTTTTTTTTTTGGGGGGGGTGGTTGTGTTCATATCCTTGCTTTTTCTTGGCTGTTTTTATTTTCACTTTAGACTGCTGTTTGATAGACATTGGAAGATTGTGTTATTTGTCTTTTTCTTCCTGGGTTCTTCAGTTATTTCTACTGTTCTGGTTATTATGCGTCACTTTGAAGAGCTTTATAAATTGATGTTTTGCTTCATAATTAGTAAACTAAAGTGGGTGTGATTTATTTCTGAACTTGCTGTCTCACATCAGTTTTCTGACCTGGAACCCAGTGAAGATGTATGCTGTGAGACTAACATCAACTTTTTTTCTGATCCCAACTCATTCTCAGATACTGGAAGTAAGTACCATCACAATTCAACACAATTCGAACATTTGATGTCGAGTCTGATGTGATGCGGTACAAGGAAGACTATCTGAAGGTCTGCCATTGGTTACTATTGCACATTGCACTAGTCAGCTGGGTCTTCTTGTTTTTAATGCCAGTCCTTTACAACCTAATTATTTCTGTCGCCAAGAAAGCTGCTCTGGCACCAGAAGTACATGTGTTCTGCATACCCCAGCTGCAATTCTAAGAGGAAAGAAACCACCTATAGGTAGATGGAAAGCTGAGCTGGAGCTCCCGTTTCATCAGCCTTCGGGACTAGCTTCTGACCATCCCTCATTAGGTGAGGAGAATCTCAAGGAGTCATTTGGTTATATATAAACATCAAACAACCAGTTGAGAAGAAGATTGTGCCACTGTTTCATGCAAACAGGATTTTGTGAAACTTTTCATGAGACGGCAGACATCCTTACTCCAGTTTCTTGTAAATGTTCACCAGAGAAGTGGGAAATGACATCCCTGAGTCAGACATTGTTCATGAGGATGTGACTTTAGGGAAGGTTTGGTGTACCAAAGCAGAGGTGTGTGAGAGGTTAGGCAAATTAAAAGCCGATAAGTTCCCAAGTATTGATGAGTTTCTTCCAAGGGTCATGGAGGAAATAAATGACTAGGGGGCCTCTTACCAGGGTTCTATTTTAATCTCTGGCCACTGGATAAGTTCCATCAAACTGGAAGAAAACAAATGTGACCCCATTTTTAGAGAAACGGGGCTCATCTTTGTCCAGCAAATTACCGTCCAATTACCCTTCCATCTGTGGTAGGGAGGCCATTGGAAGGTACAGCTGTAGATAGAACCGTAGATCATTCGGACGTCCAGAAAGCATTTGATAAAGTACCTCACAGAAGGTTGATGGCAAACATTCATGCGCTGGGAATTTCGGGAGAACTAAGAAGTAACTGCATGGATTGAAAACTGGCTTTATGACCGAAGCCAGAGAGTGGTAGCTAATCGGTCAACCTCTTACTGGATATCAGTAGCAAGTGGAATTTCCCAGAGTTAAGTTCTGGAACCAAGATTATTTATCATTTACACTAATGTTATACAGTAGATGTACACATCGTCAGCTGGAATGCAAAATTTGCAGCTGACACAAAGCTAGAAGGTAAAGCTTTATCATGAGGGAGGGTAGAAGAGCTACACAAGGACTTAGTAAAATAGAGAAGTGGTCTGAACAGTGACAAATGCCGTTCTAGCTAGACAAATGCAAGGTGATCCACATCAGTCATGCAAATCCAAAAACCAATTATTCCTTGTTAGGAAGTAAGATCGGCAGCATTGACTTGGACACAGACCTAGGTGTGCTAATCAGAAGTGACCTTAAGTTCTCTAAACTTTGCATTGAAGTAAAGGAGAAAATACAGAGGATTCTAGGTTACATAAAGAGGCAGTTTATGTAGAGACAAGGAAATTGTACACTGTACAACACATTTGTATGGTCGCATCCGGAATAGGCATAGCAGTTCTGGACACCGACTCCAAAGAATGGTAGTGCAAGGCTTAAGGGAGTCCAGGATCAGACTACTAAACTGGTCCCACCCATCAGGTACACTTGCTCCAAAAAGGATCGGTGCACACTTCGCACGAAGCAGTCTTACACCACAGACGATGGCTTTTGCAAAATGTCCAATGATTCCACGCCACGTTGGTAAATTTGCTTTCCTGACTTGCTTTACACCGCACTCTTGTGACTCTTCGTAGTCAGTATTGTTGTCATATGAATATTCAAATGACAATTGATTAACATTCTTGGAACATCGCGAGCTTTAGCGTTCATTAAGGACATCCTCGTCTCCCTCCCGTGCGATACTTTTTGGAGGTAGTATACATGAGCCTGTTTTCGCTAGAGACTTGGCGTTGAACGGACAGTTAAGTGAGGTTTTCAAAATCCTTCATAGTTTAAAAAAAAAAAAATACATTGACTATCAGCAGATGTTTAAATACCAGCTCGATGAAAAACCATGGGTGAACGCTTGATCTGAAGCACTGCCACCATGATAGTATTGTTGTCATATAAATATTCAAATGACAATTGATTAACATTCTTGGAACATCGCGAGCTTTAGCGTTCATTAAGGATATCATCGTCTCCCTCCCGCGCGATACTTTTTGGAGATAGTATACATGAGCCTGTTTTCGCTAGAGACTTGGCGTTGAACGGACAGTTAAGTGAGGTTTTCAAAATCCTTCATAGATTATAAAAAAAAAAAAAAATACATTGACTATCAGCACATGTTTAAATACCAGCTCGATGAAAAACCATGGGTGAACGATTGACCTGAAGCATTGCCACCATGATACATTAGACAGTTTCAGAACATATAATATCTCTAGTATATATTCGGAATCGGCCACCAGCACAGGTTGTGGACAGTTCCTTAGTAAAGCAGTTCAAGGCTAGATAAGACAAAGTTTTGTTCGACCCTACTTATTTTTGAAACTTTAAATCCCCTATACCGCCTTTACTTTAAGAGATAGGTTTACAGATTGTGAAGAAGTGGAATAAAGTTGCTCTGGGACTTGTTTGTTATGCACTTATCTCAGTTTTTGAACCACTCTTACAACGTTATCCTTTCAGTGTGAGGTATTAAGGTGCAAGTAAATACTGTACTTCAGCACACAAAAAATAAACTTACCTTCTTGTTGCTTTTCCCTGCCTACCTACCTTCCAGTCTACACTCATTGTTGCTTTTCCCTGCCTATCTACCTTCCAGTCTACACTCCTTGTTGCTTTTCCCTGCCTGCCAATCCATCCAGCCTACACTCCTTGTTGCTTTTCCCTGCCTATCTACCATCCAGCCTACACTCCTTGTTGCTTTTCCCTTCCTACCTACCATCCAGTCTACACTCCTTGTTGCTTTTCCCTGCCTACCCACCTTCCGGTCTACACTCCTTGTTGCTTTTCCCTGCCTACCTACCTTCCAGTCTACACTCTTTGTTGCATTTCTCTGCCTACCTACCTTCCAGTCTACCCTCCTTGTTGCTTTTCCCTGCCTACCTACCTTCCAGTAGATTGTAGCACCAGTCGAGCAGGGCAGTACACCCAAGGCGGATGGAAAGCTGATGACAGGGAGAGCTGGAGCTCCCGTTTCATCAGCCCTCGGGAATAGGTCTCGACCATCCCCCTTTGATGAACTTTTTCAATGTCTCAGTAACACAGAGAGTAGGCCAGCATGCTCTCCAATACAAGTTTCTCTAATTATCAACACCAAACTACATGCACAGTACACACTACACTTGATATTCAAAATTCAGCCAAAATGATGTCGTTTAAGCAAGCCCCGGAGTCCTCGGGGGGGGAGGGGACCATAAATGCCCCCATCTTTCGCCCCTCTCCCGGTGACGACTCGAGCTGCCTGGAATCACTGTCTGACTCTCTTCTTCTTCATTTCTGCAAATTCGCGGATTTTCCTCTAACTTTCGCTCTGTTGAGCACCACCTCTCCTTCTCTAAACCTCACCTTCTTTTTCTAACTGAGACTCAGCTGTCTGAGGCAACTGACAGCAAGCCCTTTTCTGTATCCTCCTACTTTCTCTATACTCATTTCAAAGCCAAAGGTGGATGTTGCGTATATGTATGCAACGACCTATCTTGTTCTCGTGTTCCTGAACTCGATTCTTCTGAATTCTCTACACTCTGGCTTCGGCTTTCCTGTCTTTCTCTGACTAAATATATCTGCGCTGTTTAATTATCTCCTAATTCTACTATCAAAAATTCTTTGCCTATCTTATTTCTACGATGGAACACATTCTATCCCTTTCTCCTTTCTCTGAAATCTCCATTCTAGAAGATTTCAATGTTCATCACCACCTTTGGCTCTCCTCTCCTTTCACTGATCCACCTGGTGAACTAGCCAACACCTTTTCTATCCTTTTGACCTAGAGCAGCTTGTACAGCACCCTACACGTATCCCTGACCGCATTGGAGAGAGCTCCAACATACTTGAGCTCTTCCTTACTACTAATCCTTCTGCTTACACTGTTAATGTTTTCTCTCCGTTGGGCTTCTCCAATCACAACCTTATCACCTTAACCTGTCCTATCGCTCTGATACGGCCTGTGGACCCTCCAAAGAAACGTCGTCCGTGGCACTTTGGAGCTGCGGATTGGGAGGCCCTCAGGCAGTACTTCTTTGATTTTCCCTGAAATGATTATTGCTTATGATTATTGCTTCCATGGCCGGGAGCCATCTGAGTGTGCCTTGTGCATTACGGAGGTTATTCTCTCGGGCAAGGAAGCATACATTCCTTTCTCATATCCTCTGACTAATGCAAGAAAGCCTTGGTTTAATCACGCTTGTTCTAATGCTGTCTGCAACAAGGAGAGGGCCTATAAAAGGTACCGGAGCCAACCCACCACTGAATCACATCTTTTATACGTTTCTGCCCGGAATCATCGTAAGTCTGTTCTTCGCTCTGCTAAAAATAATTTCATCCGTACTAAATGCTCTCAATTCTCCAACTCGAATTCTTCCCGCCCCTTCTGGCACCTTGACAAAAACCTTTCTAACAACTGTACCTCATAATCCTTCCCTCCTCTTTTCCACTCTGATGGCTCTGTAGCTATGTCTTCTACTGAAAAAGCAGATCTCTTCACTCACACTTTCTCCTCCAATTCCACCTTAGACGATTCTGGTGCTGTTCATCCATGACTTCCTCATGGCTGACATTAAAATTTCTTCAGCTGATGTATTTTCTGCTATTCCTGGCCTCAGTACTAATAAGGCATATGGGCCTGATGGAGTTCCTCCTGTTGTTCTAAAGAACTGTGCTTCTGTGCTTACACCCTGTCTAGGCAAGCTCTTTTGCCTTTGTCTATCAACTTATACCTTTCCTTCTTCCTGGAAGTTTGCTCTCATTCAGCCAGTCCCAAAGAATGGTGACCATTCCCAACCCTCTAACTATCGTCCAATTGCTTAAACATCCTGTATCTCAAAAGTTTGTGAGTCAATTCCTAATAGAAAAATTTTAAAGCATCTTTCCTGTCACAACCTTCTTTCTGATCACCAGTATGGGTTCCGTCAGGGATGCTCCACTGGCGATCTTCTCACCTATCTTTCAGACTCCTGGTCATCCTCCTTTCGGGACTTTGGCGAAAGCTTTGCCATCGCACTTGACATCTCTAAGGCTTTAGATCAAGTCTGGCATAAATCTTTAATTTCCAAAATGCACTCTTACGGTTTCTATCCTTCTATCTGTGCCTTCATCTCTAGCTTCCTTTCTGGTCGTTCTATAGTCGCTGTTGTAGACGGCCATCGTTCTTCTCCTAGATCTATCAACAGTGGTGTTCCTCAGAGCTCTGTCCTATCACCAATTCTCTTCCTTTTATTCATCAATGACCTTCTAAGCTGTACATCTAACCCTATCCACTCTTACACTGATGACTCCACCCTTCACCTTTCCATTCGGTTCCCGCAACATCCATCTCAGCAGTTACTTCAACAAACAAGGGATGAAGCGATGGCACACCTAATGTCTGACTTGGCTCTTATCTCTGACTGGGGTAAAAATAATATGGTTGTTTTTAATGCATCAAAGACTCGGTTTTTGCACCTATCAACCCAACAAAATCTTCCACAGGTATACCCATTAATGTTTAATAATATTCAGCTTAATCCTGCATCATCGTTGAACATGCTTGGGGTTTCATTTACTGGGGACTTATCTTGGAAAAATCATATTATATATATCTCTTGTAAAATCTGCTTCCAAGAGATTAGGTGTGCTAAGCCGACTCCGTTCCTTCTTTACCCCTGCACAATTGTGGACTCTGTACAGGAGTTTTATCCACCCCTGTGTGGCGTACAACTCTCATGTGTGGGGAGGCTCCCCACATACAGCTCTTCTCAACAGGGTGGAGCCAAAGGCTTTTCGACTCATTAACTCTCCTCCTCTTACTGACTCCCTTCAACCTCTGTCTCTTCGTTGCACTGTTGCATCTTTATCTCTTTTCTATCGCAACTTCAATGGTCACTGCTCCTCTGAACTGTCTATGCATTCCTCTACCTCTACGAAGGGCACGTAGCACCCGTCTAGCAGCAAACTCTCATCCCTTTTCTCTCCAGCTCTCTAATGCAAGAGTTAACCGTTACTCAGTCCTTCATGTATGCAACAGGTCAACTCTGGAACTGTCTCCTTCTGTCTGTATTTCCTGCTTCCTATGATTTCCAGTCTTTCAAACACAGTGTGTCCAGGGATCTCGAAATGATCGGATCTTGAATTTGGCTCTCTTTTTTATTTTGTTTTTGTCTTGATAGGAACAACAATTGCGGACTCGCTGCCTTTGGTTCCTTCCTTGCATTAAAAAAAAAAAAAAAAAAAAAAAAAACTCCATGTTCCCTTTCCCTGCCAGCCTACCTTCCAGTCGACCCAAGTCTCTACCTACTCACATTCCAACCTACATAATTATCTCCATGCCAACTTCCTGTGTATCTACCTCACTTCCTTCCTACCTATCTCTCGTCCACCCCGCCTGCCTACTTACATATCTTGCTGCCTACTTACCTACCTATCTTCCTACTTTCCTCCCTGCCAACCTACCTTATTACTTTCCTTCTTGCTTAACTGTGTCCCTGGCGACGTACCTACCTGCCTGTTTACTTATCTACCTACCGTCCTGTCGCACTTCCTACCTACCTACCTACCTACCTACCTACCCAACTGTGCTACTTACCTACTTCCTACATGCCTTCGTACCCACCCATTCATTTCTCACCTGTACTATGAGATGCCACCGATATTGATTTGATATTCACTGAAGACGGGCATGTGAAAATTACTGCATTACCTTATGTTCACGCCATTCATCTCTCACCTGGTACTGTGGGATGCCATCGATACTGTTTAGAATTATGGTGAAGATAACAAGAGTGTGACAGCTTCCTGGTGTTTCAAAAGTGGAGACAGGATTAGGCCTACTTTAGAACATGAAGTCCATACTGTATCAACGTTGCAACAGCGACAAGTATGGGCACTCCCAGCTGCTATACATCCTATTGTCAAGTTTCTGACTCATTGCAACTCATGTGTTTATTTCATGTTTCAATAATCTTGGCAGTTGTTACATAATCATTGACCGACAAATATATTTACATAATTCGGTTTCCATTTCCCACTTTATACTCAGCAGTACTGACACTGTATACAGCATTGATCCAGACAGCGTGTTATCACTGTGACCACACCCAAAGACAGTCACGAAAGGACAGTTTTTCTAAACCTCAAGTTTCTTAGTGTTTTCGAAGACCGTTGTGACTTTCACTTCACGAATAAATAAAGTATAACACAGTCCTACGAACAGAATCTACTCTCTTCACCTCCCGAGTGCTGTGATCGGTACCAAACTGTATAAAGCAAGGTTTTGCTGTGTATATCCTCTCCCAGCCCGCGCCCTCCTCACCCCCTTTGCACACACGCACTCTCACGTTACCAGTGTATATACATCAACAGCCTGGCGGAGTGTGCCACCAGTGGTCTATCATTTTGTATAATAATGACCTACATATATCCTTGATCTTTCCCAGTCATAAGCCAGGACTGTGACCTCGGTAAGGAAACGTTTCATCAAGATGTTGGGAACAATGTACGACCAATCAGAGCTAATGCAATAGTGGTTGTGGTGTGTGTATTTTGACCGGCAGAGGAGTGGTTGTAAGTGGATTTGGCCAGCTGTATCATCCATTAGAACTTCTAATATGAACCCTCACTTCATTTCAAAGTCACAATTTAGGTGATCGATACAAAAAAAAAAAAAAAAATGCTAAAAATATTTATTTCCCTAAATGTTTCTTGTGGTCTTTTTTTTTTTTTTTTTTTTTTTTTTAAGAAAGGAAGAAGGAAGAAAAAGCCCAAAAGCTAGCAAAATTGTTCCTTCCAAGAAAAGAATAATAACAGAGAGCCAAATTCAAGCTCCATTCATTTCGAGATGCCTGGACACACTGCGTTTCAAAGACTGGAGATTATAGGCAGTAGGAAATACAGATAGAGTAATTTAGTTCCAGAGTTGCCTTGTTGTGAGCATGAAGGATGGACAGTAATGGTTCACTTTTGCATTAGACAGTTGGACAGAAATGGGATGAGAGTTTGCTGCTAGACGGGTGCTATGCGACCGCCGCACTGGTAGAGGGATACAAGCACACAGTTCAGAGGAGCAGTGGCCACTGAAGTTGTAATAGAAAAGAGAGAAAGATGCAACAGTGCGGCAAAGAGACACGGGTTGAAGGGATCCAGGAAGAGGAGGAGAGGTAGACGAAAATCCTTTGACACAACCTTGTTAAGAAGAGCTGTGCACAGGAGCGAATAAAAACCCTGCTTAAAGTCAACAACTGTGTAGGAGTAAAGAAGACATGGAGAGTGCTTAGCACACCTAATCTCTTGGAAGCAGATTTTACAAGAGAATTAATGTGGACTTTCGAAGATAAATCCCTAGAGAATGAAACCCCAAGTATGTTCAGGGGTGATTCATGACTGAGTTGGATATTGTTAACAATTACAGGATACTCCTATAGAAGATTTTGACGGGTCGAAAGCTGTAAAAACTGGGTTTTTGTTGCATTAAAAGCAACAAGATTACTTTTACCTCAATCAGAGATGCGAGCCAAGTCAGACATTAGGCTTGCCATAGCCTCATCCCTTGTTTGTTGAAGTAACGCCTGAGATGAACACTGCGAGAAGCGAATGGAAAGGTGAAAGTGGAATCAACAGTGTATGAGTGGATAGAACATCAGGGTAATTACATCCACTCTCCCTGAAAGCGGTGAGGAGCATTGTTTTACCCGACATTGTGTATATCATTCTGTCTGTTAGTGTCTTAGCAAAATAACTCAAACGGTTTTATCTGATTCAAACCAAACTTGGTGGAAGGGTTGAGGGATCTTTAATGGGGTTTAAGATAGTAGGCTCGAAAAACAAGATCACATAGCAAGGTCGACTGAAACAGTCTTGATCGGATTTTGACCACTTGGTGGGAGGGCTGAAGGTATTTCAAGAACGAAGTGATTCCATTTTGAAAGCAAACAATCTTAGGGCAGTGTCACAGGTCGGTGTCAAACATTCAATAGTTTAACTAAAACAGCTTTTATTCGATGTGAACCAAACTTGTTGGAAGTGTTAAGGGTCAGACAAGAATTATCAGATTAGATTTCAGAACAATAGGTCAAAGGTCAAACTCACATGGTAAAGTCAACTCGAGCAGTCTTCATCAGATTTGGATCAGACTTCGTGGCAGAGCTGAGGGTCAGACAATGGTAAAATAATTCAGTTTAACAACAACCAGCCCAGCGTCAACGTCACAGGGAAAAGTCGAATGTTCGATCCTTTGAGCAATGGTTGGGTGTGAGTGTTACAGTGAGCAGCATTTCTTACGTTCTTTGTCAGAAAATAAATTGCATCGTAACTGTGAAGTGATGGGTTACCTTTGTACTCACGTGTCAATCGTTCTTTGCCATTGTACTTTCAACTGTGACCTTCTCACAATGCACTAAACTCCCACGTCCTCAGTGCTGCCCTTGCCACCTGTTCTGTGTATACATTATGCGTTTGTTCCTCTGAATCAGTCTACAGTCGCATAATCTTGCCATCCAAATCATGGCTCCTGGGAATGATGGCATCCCAGTTGAAGTACTGAAATACCTGAAGAAAAAAAAAAAATGTGATCACTTCCCCACCTGTACAGACTCCTCATAAAATGTAGAAGGGAAGTAACTGTGCTACAGAACATGCACGATGCAAACCTCATAACTCTGTACTCAGATAAATGTGATCGACAAGTGTATTATATACACATGGGAATATAAGTCTCAAGAGTTTCTGGGAAAGTGTTTGCGTGAGTGTTGATGGAGAGGATGTATAAATTCGAAGACAAGGTTGATCCTGTATCTCAATGTGAATTTCGTGGCAACAGATCAAAATTGGACGTGCTTTTCCTTCGAAGGCAAGCTCAAAAGAAATGGACCTTGTGCTCAATGACCAGACGAAAGCTTTAGACACAGTCAACCGGACAGACTTCTGCAAATTTCTTTTGGAAATATCATGTGTACAAAGGATCCTACTTACTCGTACCTAGCTCAAAAACATCAAACTCAGCGGATCGGCATTCGGATCATTTGGTAAGTACACGTGATGTCAGCAATTCAAGAATATCCACGAGCTATGATATGGGTGGCACCAGGTGAGCATTTTACCCCAACCAGCCCTCAAAAGCAAAAGCTTAAGTACCCCAGCTAGTTTTAGGGCCTAATACACTAGACCGCAAGGCGTCCAACTGACAATATGGATATCACACAATGTAATAAGCCTATCTTCTTATATATCTACCTATCTACGACCGGACATGTTAGTCCTGGAAGAGGTAACCACAAACGAATCGCATCCAAATCATTCTGTCCTCTGCCATCAGACTACCCTCACTGCAGCACACGTCCCCATCACTCACAAGGCTCCCCATCTCAGCCTTCATTCTCTTCTTCAGTCTTCCCTTTCCCTCCCTCACACCACCTCACTCACATGCACTCCCCTAGTCAAACCCTCAACTTACATTTTCACATTCTCTCAGAAAAAAGTGTGGCATCGTTCACCGCTATCCAAACTCCCTTGCCACAGCCCATGATCTGTTCCAATGATTTCCTCATATGCCAGCAACAGAGATAAATGTTGATGTTGTGTATTCCAATATCCACTCAGTTAATGCCGGCTTGCCACAAAGATCAGTCCCGGCTTCAACCCTATCCTAATGATTATTAATGATCTGTTGTCTATCATCCAAAACCCCATTCACTTATATGCAGATGAATTCACAGTTCCTTTACACTTAAACACCCATTCACAAATATTTCTAACTCAAAGTGCAGTACAGCAATCTCCATAAATCAAGACTATCTAAGATAACTGAATGGGAATAAAATAACATTGTCTCATTCAGTGCTAGGAAACCCGAATTGTATACACTTTGCTAGTAGGCAGGTATTGCCGAATCCCTATATTACCTTCAATGCAGCCAGTACTCCTATCTCTAATAGTACAGAGATTCTCGGTGTTTCACTTAACAATACCCTAGGTTGAACCTCTCGTATAAGATCACTTGCTAAAACTGCTTCAAAGAAACTTGGTTTATTGTGAAAAATCCGTAACTTCTTCACTGACGAGCAGTTGGCAATAATCTGCAAGAATCATGTGACCTCTCAGCTGGAATATTACACACCCCTGTGTGGAGAGGTTGCATTAAAGCAACTGGACGAAATTCAGAACAAAGCTGTAAAAATTTTAATAATCCAGCAATTACAAATGAACTACCTCCCCTACAAGTAAGACGGAGTATTGCCTCCCTTGCATAATTTTACTAATAGTTTTATGGTAAATGCTCAGACGAAGGTGCATCCATTGTGACACCTTTCCACGCCTTCCCCCGTGCTACACGGGCATCTAGTAGCGTTCATGACTGGACTGTCACACTGACATATTGCAAAACTTCTGCCTAGCAGAAAACTCTCTTTTCCGGAACTGCTTTTCTTTGGAACTCGCATCCTCAGATTAGTTTTCCCCCAAACTTCAGCCAGCAGCAGTTGAAGTCACACTTATACAGATTTTTTAATGAATGGAGGACACCTATAATCTGGTGTATGGATGTTTTAAAAATTTGTTTTCCCCTCCTCATTACGTCTTTGGTAAAAAGGAAATATTCAATACATCTGAAGGTAATTCTTCAAATTCTTTCCATTGCATCCATATCAACAACAAACGCTCCTCCACTTCCTCATTTGTCAACTGTCTTTCTATTTAACTCCACATGTACCTCTAAAAAATAACGTAGTTGGTGCTGGAATAACAAGTACCAGCTTGTTAAGTCGATCACTGCAGTCATCTGAAAGTTGCAGTACATCAAGTGAGTGGATGGGAGACAGCCAACAGTTTGCATGACGAGTTTTATTAATATAATGCGTAGTAACTTAGATGGTGTTGCTTCGTCTGTTCAAAGATGGCTAAGTACTGAATCTCTAAAACGATTTTGAAGAGAACCTCATCTCTATATATACGAGAGAGAGAGAGAGAGAGAGAGAGAGAGAGAGAGAGAGGGAGAGAGTATTTATTTGCATCAGTCAGCGTTCACCTGTGGAATATAAATACACCAGTGCTCTCAGCCCGATTCCATTGACTGGTCAGTGATTTGCTCTCTCTCTCTCTCTCTCTCTGGATGAGTTTGACCCAAATTGCAGTTAGAATCTAATTTCATTCATTTCACTTTGTCAACCTATTTACCTTTCCCAACTCTACACTGAAAGCAAGTAATTTCCTTTTGCGTGAGTTTGCCTTTGCTGCTCGTGTGTGTGTGTGTGTGTGTGTGTGTGTGTGTGTGTGTGTGTGTGTGTGTGTGTGTGTGTGTGTGTGTTGCTCTATTTCATTCTCTCGAAATGTTTGTCTGCCTCCTAAACTTTGATGTAACGTACACACACACACACACACACACACACACACACACACACACAAACAACATTCCCCTGCTCGTGTCAGACTGAAACAGAATTGTACAGGAGAGTGATGATCAAGCTGGTAATAACCTCAGCTTTCTCGCTCTGTCCTTTCTTTGTGTATGTGTGTGTGTGTGTGTGTGTGTGTGTGTGTGCCAAATAAGGAGAAAGACAGGCTATTGCTAAAAGTGATGCAGAACCCCCTCCCCAACGTGCACACTAATCTCCACCCAAATGCATTACAAAAATTAGATCTTTGTGCTGAAAGTTTCTGTGCTTATCAAGTAAAGTAGACCTTTTTTTTTGGGAGGGGGGGAAGAGAGGGGGTCAAAGAAGGTTGTTAAGGTTAAAGGCAATGGGCTAAAGAGGGCAGTACAATAAACACGAGGCAAAGCCTTTCATGATGCCTGTTAAATGGCTAGTAACAGAAACAGAATGACTGCTTGTTGATTGAATGACAGGAAATTTTAGGCAGGATACCAGCTGTAGGCATGACACAGGAAATTGCAGGCAGGATACCAGCTGTAGGCATGACACAGGAAATTGCAGGCAGGATACCAGCTGTAGGCATGACACAGGAAATTGCAGGCAGGATACCAACTGTAGGCATGACACAGGAAATTGCAGGCAGGATACCAGCTGTAGGCATGACACAGGAAATTGCAGGCAGGATACCAGCTGTAGGCATGACACAGGAAATTGCAGGCAGGATACCAGCTGTAGGCATGACACAGGAAATTGCGGGCAAGATACCAGCTGTAGGCATGACACCTAAGAAAACGGTGAGCTGAGATGTATAACTATTTCAGTAAGCAATAGGTCAGAGGGGGCACGACTGGTACAGGCCATTCGGTTACAGTGATAAAATACAATATACTGGTTGTGCCACTGTTGACTTATGGTGTATTAAATAATAGTGTGTGCAAAGCCACATAGTGTATGTAAATACCAGTATATTTTTCTTACTACCACTTGACTGTTGGAGTTCGAAAAGCCTTTCCAAATATAGAATCGTCTGGTGGTAATTAGAATAAAATGTAAACTACGTCTTTGGACTAAAGGGCCTAATTCCGTTTATAAACATTTTTTTTTTTTTTTTTTTAGCAAGCATTGAAAATAGTTGACATGATGAGCTACAGAGAGAAATGTTTCAGTCATTTAATTGTGTAGTTAAGAACTAATAACACTCATCACACAAGTATACTCACAATACACTATTCATTCGCCAGGCACTCAACAGCCTTTATTTTACAACGAATTTGGACGTAACTTAGATATTTTTTGTTGTATTATTGGTATATGACTGATTTCTAATGCAAGGACACGAACTCACACACAGAAAATACATCCAGCAACTGCACACAAGAGAGCCTAGATTCAATATACTCCCTAGTGTAGTGGAGAGAGAGAGAGAGAGAGAGAGAGAGAGAGAGAGAGAGAGAGAGAGAGAGAGAGAGAGAGAGAGAGAGAGAGAGAGAGAGAGATTGAATGTCCCCAACTGCTATCCTTTGTTTTGCGTGGAGGTTATATCTGGACCCTGTTCTGCCCCGCCATGCCCTGCCATACCGTGCCCTGCCCTTCTCTGCTGCGCCACACTATGACCTGTCCTGCCCTGCCATGACATCTCCTACTTGCTCTTCCCTGCCACACCCTGCCCTGTGCATGTCTCACCCTGTCCACTCTACCCTGCTCTGCCCCAACCTTTTCTATCCTGCTTAGGTCTGCCCTGCCCTACACTGTCATACACAGTCCCATCTTGTCCCACCCTACCTTGCCCCACCCTACGCTGCCCCACCCTGCCCTGCCCCATCCTTCTCTGTCCTACTCCACCCTACCTTGACGTGCCCTACGCTGCTTCACCCTGCCATGCCCCACCCTTCTCTGTTCTGCCCTACCCTTCTCTGTCCTACTTCACCCTACCTTGACGTGCCCTACGCTGCCCCACCCTGCCCTACCCCACCCTTCTCTGTCCTACTCATCCTTACCTTGACGTGCCCTACTCAGCATTACCCTGCCCTGACCCGCATTATCCTGCCCCACCCATTTCTGTCCTCCTCCTCCTCCTCACCTTACTCTTCCTTGCCCTGCCCCATCCTGCCGTACTCCATCCTGCCCTGCCTCACGCACCCCCACCTTGCAGTGCCGGTCCCTCTTCTGTCCGACCTTGTCCCACTCTACTCCACCTTACCCTGTCCCATTCTGCCCTTCCCTGACTTGCCTCAACCTGCTCTACCGTCACTTACCTTGCCTTACAATGTCATACCTTGCCTTACCCTGCCCTGCCCTGCGCTGCAATGCCCTGCCCTGCCCTGCCCTGACCCACACAGGAGTAAGTGAAAAGCGTCAAACAACCCCTTCGATCTTTGAGTACACGTTCTGTTTTTCTGTAGATCATTTACCGGTATGCATTTGGGAAGACTGGGGGTGGTGAGGCAGGCGAGGCGGGTTGGCTGTGGTGAGGTAGGCTGGGGTGGTGAGGCAGGATGGGGGTGGTGAGACAGGTGTGGGTGGTGAGGCAGGCTGGGGTGGTGAGGCAGGCTGCGGGGGGTGACGCAGGTTGGACTTGGTGATTCAGGCTGGGGGTGATGAGGCAGGCTGGGGATGGTAAGGCAGGTGGGGATGGTGAGGCAGGATGGGGTGGTGATGCAGGCTGGGTGTGGTGAGGCAGGATGGGGTGGTGATGCAGGATGGGGGTGATGAGGCAGGTGGGGGTGGTGAGGCAGGATGAGGTGCTGAGCCAGGCTAGGGGTGGTGAGGCAGGCTGGGGTGGTGAGGCACGCCGGGGGTAGTGAGGCAGGCTGGGGGTGGTGAGGTAGGCTGGAGGTGGTGAAGCAGGATGGGGTGGTGATGCAGGCTGGGGGTGGTGAGACAGGATGGGATGTTGATGCAGGCTGAGGGTGGTGAGGCAGGCTGGGGGTGATGAGGCAGGCTGGGGTGGTGAGGCAGGCCGGGGGTAGTGAGGCAGACTGGGGGTGGTGAGGTAGGCTGGAGGTGGTGAGGCAGGTGCGATTGGTAATGCAGGCTGGGGGTGGTGAGGAAAAATGGGGTGGTGAGACAGGCTGGGGGTGGTGAGATAAGATGGGGTGGTGTGGCAAACTGGGAGTGGTATGAGGGAGGCTGGGGTGGTGAAGCAGGCTGGGGTTGGTGAGGCAGGCTGGGGTTGGTGGGGCAGGATGGGGTAGTGAGGCAGGCTGGGGTTGGTGAGACAGGCGAGGCAGGCTGGAGTTGGTAAGACAGGTGAGGCAGGTTGGGGGTGGTGAAGCAGGCGGGGGATGGTAAGGCAGGTTGGGGGTGGCGATGCAGGCTGTGGATGGTAAGGCAGGCTGGGAATGGAGAGGTAGGCTTGGGAGGTGGTAGGCAGACTTCTAAAAGTATCAGTTTGGTTTATTACCCTTTACTTTCATCCTAGCCGGCTGGCCGACATAAGAATTTTAATGTGACATATGAGACGATAATTGATAGACAGAAATGAAGTCATAGAGTTTAATAGGATACTTACAATTAATCTGCTTGTAAGTTAACAGTCTTACTACACATGAGAATATATAATAATTCTACAGCATCCCTCACAAAAGTAATGACTTACCATTTTTTACAGCATACAAAATAAGGACCACTAAAGTGACTAGTACTGCCACTGTAGCAAAGCGCATGTTCACGGATCGGAATTTCAGATGTCTGCCCACCAGAAGTAAGCGTTATGCCCGAACAATTTGTAAACTTTTTGAAATATGAATTACTCTGTCTGTAGAAATACCCGTAACTACACTTCCCCCGCCATACCACGGTGTAGCTTTGTGCTGCTCGTGAACTAGAAAATGCGTTGGACTGGTTACACCAGTGTACACTGGAAGTATATCATTTATTTAGAGTATCAGGGAAAGCTCCAGTATTCAGCGGAAAACATAATATTTTTTATAATAAGCATTATCGCACGGTATGACAGTAAAATGGTTGCAGATCATCAAAGCACGCCCAGGGACTGACACCCTAACTACCAAACTCATCAGCGAGATGACAAGCCATCCTAACACTGTTTCATAGGCAAATCCGGGGTGAACAGATCTGAAACAGGATCTTTGGTTATCTGAGAAACATGAATCTGAAGAGGAAGAAGTCGTCTTTGGGGAAACGAAAAAACATTGTATCCATCCATCCATCCATCATCCAATCCTACATTGCCCCATGAGGAGCGTAGGAGCCCGGGGTTAGGCAGTTGGTCCTGACATTTAAGATGAGAGTGAAAAATAATATGACCAAAATTTCGGTACCAAGTTTATGTCTGGAAGATGCAAAGGCCAGGTGTGACAGATGCCAACGTTAGGTCTGAAGGATGTGGCTTTCATTTAAATTAAGCTGGTTGGGTCTTGTTTACGTGGTTTCTCCGTTCCCTTTTTATTTTAACAGGAAGACCATGCCCGGCTTAATAGGATGCCAGTGTGCCCGAAGGAGAACAAGAAAAATGTTCAATGACGCTAAGGTCTGGTTTGATAGATGGCATTTTCTGATTAAAGTCGTGATATTATATGAAATGGAAATATAATTCTTTTAAAAATGAAGGCTGTTCAGGGAAAATCAAGGTCGAGAACTGCAGAAATCTCATATTAATACCCTGAAAATAAATATGGTGATTGTAAGAAGCAAAGTGAAGAACGGTGCCGTAACTAAATGGGAGAGAACAGTGAGATGGAAGGGAGAAATAGCAGAGGAAGACAACACATGAAATGAGAGGAAGAAGTTGAAAAGTATTTATACACATGTAGATAAATAGATATATAAATACTTAGAGATAGATAAGTAGATACAGACAGATAGATAGATATGAATAAATAGCTAAAATAATTAAACAGTAATGAGCTTAAAGAGTGTAACACCAATTTGTCTAAGAACTGAACATGTGTGTTTGCTCATTAAACTTGACCTTCGACCAGTTGCTCTTAAACTCGAGCAACATCATTCTTGCCTCACCCTTATCCCTCCCACCAAGTTTGGTCCAAATCTGATCAAGGTTGTTTAACTAGTAAGGGCCGTGTGACTCTGACATTAGACGTTTCCTTGTGACGCTGGTATTTGGCTGCTAATTCTCCAGATCAGATACTTTTAGCCTTGTCATACCTTGAGCCTTTTCTTTAATATTTAGTTTAAATTGGATGAAAACTGCATACCTGGACGTTTGATCTACTTTAAAAAAAAACTATGGGTCAACCCCTGGGCTGATCCTCAACGCTTCTACTAAGTTTGTTTCAGGTCAGATCAAAACTGTTTTAGATATTTTGTTCACCCACAGAAACACAGGTGGAATTTTTACCTTAACTTGTGACCTTGACCTTTGAATGTTTTTAAAATCGACTCCATTCTTTTCCTTGTCCTTGAGTTTTCCTCCAAATTTAGTCTAAATTGGGTTAAAACTATTACAAATGACCTTGCTGCATCAAATTAAACTTAGTTCTGTAACTTTAACCTTCGACCTATTTATTGCAAAAACAACAGATCACTCCCTTGGATGCGTGTACTGTATATTTGGGTCCTCACTATATTTCGTTTGGTTAAAATCGGATAAATAATGTGTGTTATATTATTCACACACACACACACACACACACACACACACACACACACACACACACACACACACACACACACACACACACACAGAAAAAACAGGAGTTGGAGGTGCAGTGATGTCAGTCGAGCAGAGGATATTGTGGAACGGTAAGTGAGGGAACTGAAGGATGGGGGTGGGTGTGGGGGCTGGGGATTTGGAGCCATCACGGTTGAGAAATAAGACGGTATCACTGAGGGAAGAGCCGGCTGGGGACCCAAACAGTCGCCTTGATCCCACTGAGACTCGAAAAGTGTGACTGAAGGCTTAAAGAAGATTGTGGAGGAGAGGCGAAGAGATACAGGGCCACTGGAAAAGCGGGATGGGACTAGGAGGATCTCACTGCCAGCACACACACACACACACACACACACACACACACACACACACACACACTGTAGCAGGAACCATTTAGTGCAAGATGTACGCGACGCCAGAAGTGCATTATTTACCAGGCGAAAGGGAAAAACAACCTTCTAGCATCACCATTAATTTCCATACAGACAGTTACTGTGATGACGTACTGAAATCTTTGTGAACTGAGAAGATTTAAAGGCTTCACTCTCTTTGTCGGATTTTGTATTATGGTGTTGACCAGGAACTCGGATGGCCCATTGAAGGAGAGAATGGACATGTGCTGCATAATAATAGATAATCTGATAGTAATGTAGTTCCTTAGACGCCGCCTATTTTCCCTCTTGTTTCTGGACTTAGCCAACCTTATGTGTAGAGCGTGGGAAGGTGATGATGATGATGATGATGATGATAATGATACTGCTGTGTATATGCGCTGGTATAAGCATAAAATCCATCTATCTGTCTATCTATAGCCAGACGCTATAATTCCATAAGGGATGGACGTTTGTCTGTGAGTTAGTTTTCATTTCAGCAAATCCGAGGTGTTGACGATTTGATTTGCCATTTTGACCAAATAATTAATTGACAATATAATGGCACACAGCTCACGCTTACCGTTACATATCCTTTTGACTGAGATCTGTCAGATTTTACAGCTGAACACACTGCCAAGGAATAGTCACCTTTCATTTCTTACCTCTATCTTTCCATTAACATTTCTCACTTAGTTCGTGCCTGTGATTTCGTACGTAAATACTTTTTCTTTTTTCTTATGTACCAGCTATCACTTCACCGCAATTACATTTTTAAAGCATTTTTTTATTCTTATTTACTGCGGCATCAAATTTCTTCTTCTATGCAAATCTCTTTTGTCTTTCTTATTACTCCTCAATCGTTCCAAAACTATTATACAGTGAATTTAACTTACCTTCTCATACCTCCAGTTTCGTCTGTTATTTCACACTCTGGATTCACAGCCCCGCAGAATGAAAAAAAAAAAAAAAAAAAAAAAAAAAAGCTGATTTATTGAAGATAGTTGAATCCAGTCATTTGGAGGCCGCTTTTTTTTTCTTTTTTTTTTCGAGAAAAACAATCAGATTTTGTACAGAACGTCAATTTATTTCACCAAATACAATGGTAAGTTTGTTAAAGTTATAGGAACGCTATGATGTACTACGGTGTGAACATTCTTTATCTTTGTGAGTACCCAGGATTGCCACAATAACGTTTCCAGCACCATCAGCAATCAGCCATCATTTGCAAGTCTCATCGGCCTTGATATCGTTTTTCCATCGTTTTTATACCCTGATGGAATCTCTCTCCTCGTACATCGCCTATGGCTCCAAGATTTTCAGGGAAGTAGTCTACGAATATATGACTATGCAGAATGTGTAGTTTCACACTCATATTGCACCCAAATATCCGAAAACTAGGCATCAAGTCCTCAACAATTTGCGTTTAGTTTTCAGCCTTGGTTGAGGAAGCCCAGTACAACTTCTACAAACGCCTTCCAGGCATTCCTTTCGTCCGTTTTCATTGCGTTCGTGAACTGATGGTCTTTGATCAACAATCATATTAGTGGGCCATCAAAAATAGCAGCTTTCAGTTTCTTATATACCATGGCAGGGAATCTGGAACAGAGGTATTGAAAACAGCTTCCTTCTTCATCTAAAGTTTTTACACCTTGTTTCATTAGATCAAGCTTGATGTGCAATGGCGGAAGCTGTATTTTTTGTGGATCAACCAAAGATTCATTAACAGTGTGCTTCTCACCAATTTTAAATTCATTCCTTTCTGGCAACTCTTTTTTCATCCAGTGTTGAATCCTTGCACGACTGTCCCATAAACATTAAAAAAAGAAAACGAAAATGGGAATTTGGTGTAGCCATCTTGCTGTCCCAGGGGCATCGACAATACCTTGAGATCCCCGCAGACGACCAAGTTATGTTCGTTGAATTTGATTTTATCCAATATCTTCCTCATAATCTCATAGGATTCTTTCAAATGAACTGAATGTCCAGTTAGGACCGAAGCCAGCTCGTTTCCTTTATGCTGAAAGACACATTTTATATTTCTCTCTGAGCTATCATTGAAAAGTCTCCGTTGATCAGGATGGTAATGGGTACATCCCATTCTTTCATAAGACCTCTGATGTCCTCACAAAATACGAATGCTTCTTCCACCTTGAAAATTTTCAGTAGGTCATTTTCTCTGCTTCTGAATAGAGTTAATGTTGTTCCTGGAGCTAGCAAGTTTTTCACATTCAACCTTGTATCCAGCAGTTCAGCAGACTCTTTTGGCAAGTCAAGATCGCGCACCAAATCATGCAACTCAGTCTGGCTAAACAATCTCGGAGCCTTGTAATCAAACGTGAATCAGGGTCGTCACTGTCCTCATCATCAGTCACTTCAGCTAGGTCGTCTTCATCTTCAGAACAAATGAAGGCAGCGAAGACTGGAATAAGCACTTGCTCAGTATGAGGGATAGGCCTCCTTACTGATGGAAGGTCAGGCTATTTAATGAGATACTTTGTCTTGGTACTGAATCCAGAAACGCTGACAAGGCAGAAGTAGCAATCGTTGAAATGGTTTTCTGGCTTCCTCCAAATCATGAGCATCCCAAAGCTCAGGTTCTTCCTCTTTCCTTTGGTCCATTGTCTAAGGTTCTCCACGCAAGATCTACATGCAGAATGAGGTGCCCAAGTTTTATTCTGATCACCCCATTTCATCCCAAAATATGCGTGATATGCCCTTTGAACAAGGTTTGATATCTTTGTCAGCTGTTTTGGCGTAGCAAAACAACCGCTTATATAACAGAATGAGTCAGGGTCAACCTTGCATTATCTCCGTTTATCTGCCTCGGATAACCTGGAAAGAAACAAAAAATAAAATCAATTCTCAATATTCAATGTATGTAGGTGAGAAATGGATATATTAATTGATATAAAAGTACAAGGTTGCGAATCATAAATACAATACTGTAAGTGGAAATTCGATTCGAATAACAAAACCGCATTTGTCCATTACGTTATTACAACGTATTATGCATTTTGTGACTAAACGTGACGTGCTGTGTAAAAATGAAACTTATTTTCGGAATCAGCGTCTTCTACCCCAAATCAATCCTATTTGGATAGTCAGCAAAATTGATGTAGAGTTGTGTTATCCATCTTACATTCTTGCGTGTACTCATCGCTTACCTTCCAATTCTTTTATGTAAATTTTAACCTTTTACCGTCAGTATTAACCACGGACTTGTAATCATACACGAAAAGCATGCTGAAAGCAGAGGATTCCCATGCAATAGAATTAAAACTTCCGCGCTGGCATGTCGTGGCGGATGACATGTTTTGCTCGAAGTGTGTGTGTGTGTGTGTGTGTGTGTGTGTGTGTGTGAACAAAGTAACTGATACATTTTCATCCGATTTTATCCAAACAAAAGTTTGTTGAGATATCTGGATTATGCAAGAGTAAAGGAATTTCAGTTAAGTAATAATCAGTCAATATGTCCAATGTCAAGGCCACATGACAACTAAAAAAACATTTGATCTGATATGGACCAAAGTTGCTGGAAGTGTTAATGATTAGGCAAGAATGAGGCAACTGATTATTTTTTAGAACAATGTTAGGTCAAAGTCACAAGGCAAAGTAAAAGATATAGTCCTTAGGCAGAATGATCCACCACTGCAATTTGAGCACTAGTTCTCGTTGCTCTTGTACTCCCCAGCTTCGTTGTACAGAGGTGTACTGTACTTGTATTTGTGAGTAGTGTGGTATATGACAGGGAAGGTTAACATCACACAGTGCACTGGTTCAATGTATAACTCTGGCCTGATGGAAAATTATGTGGCTGTGAATGGAGGCAGTTTCATTCCTAAAAACTTCTCGAGGATGCTGTGGTGACACTGATTAGGATTTCCTGCATCTCAGTTAAGAGAGAGAGAGAGAGAGAGAGAGAGAGAGAGAGAGAGAGAGAGAGAGAGAGAGAGAGAGAGAGAGAGAGAGAGAGAGACTTCCAGAACTTAATAAACGGCGGAGGTGAGTCAAGAGGCAGGAATATAGTTGGATATTTGGACGTGAGTAAAGGTGACATGGTAAATAGTCTCGGTACACACACACACACACACACACACACACACACACACACACACACACACACACACACACACACACACACACACATTAATTTGCAGCAATCCGAGTTCACCTGTGGAATAAAAACACGCCAGTGCTCTCCGACACACCGCCCGATTTCATTGGCTGTTCGGTGATTTGCTGCATGTAATAACTTACTCCTCCAATTCAGGTTTACATTGCTACAATACATAAATCTCTCTCTCTCTCTCTCTCTCTCTCTCTCTCTCTCTCTCTCTCTCGTTTTAAATATATATATATATATATATATATATATATATATATATATATATATATATATATATATATATATATATATATATATATATATATATATATATATATACTGTAACACACATACACACACACACACACACACACACACACACACACAGAGATGTATACGTAGCTGCTTACCCATCTGTTTATCTATCTGGCGAGTTAGCTGTCTATCTATCTGTAGCTCAAACTGTAAAGCCATGTACTTTCATTATTTTAATGTGACAAGGAGTAAAAAACTAACAGATGCATGCGAGCTCCACAATATAATTCAGCGGGTGCCATGGTGTCAGCAAGCTACAGCTGGGCACCTCTCGTCCTGTAATGCAGTACAGTAATAGCCTTCCTCTCTACATTGCACCTGCTGGGGTATCCGGTGTTGCCCAGTGACGTTTCGCTCTGCTTGCTGTTGCTGCATATCTCGAACAGAGTGACAGAATTCCTGGCAATGTGCTTTATACACGAGATGCATTATTATGGTAATTCGTAAAGTAGTTGTGTGAGTGAACCTCATTCGCATGTGGTTTCTAATAACTTGTATGTTGTGCACAAAGTCTTATAGCCAGCCATACTAAAACCGAATGCAGTAATATTCCAATTTCCTCCAGCAGAGTCACAAGAACAGAGTGCCAGCTGGTGCAGAAGATCATTAAAAGCAAAGCCCTTCACATTTATACCTCCATGACCATTACCGGTGCCGTACGCTGTATATCAGTATCCATAATGTTTACTTTGGAAATGGGAGAATGTGTACAGAAAAAGGTGTTAAGAAAAGGCAAGCAGATTATGTGACTACAAAAGCATTTCTTTCTCTCTCTCTCTCTCTCTCTCTCTCTCTCTCTCTCTCTCTCTTTCTCTCTCTCTCACTTCATTTGTAATGACACTATGGGGGCTCTAAAAAACATAACCAGTAACTTAAACATTTGATCATATACCTTGGCCACGTCCCATCCTAACCTGGCATATCATTTAGCAAAAAACACTAGGGATCTATATCGCTTGCAAATTATATCGTACCATTTCCAATTTTTTTTTTTTTTTTTTTTTTTTGTGATAAAATCATTTTATTGGCTGTATTGTTCCGGTAAAAACCAAAATGAGATTCCAGTTGACAGACTCGTATTAATCTTTTTTCTGCTTTCGTTCTCACAATGTTTTCAAAAGCACTGTATTATCTATTCTATCTATCTATCTATAGCCAGACACCTGAATTCTGTAAGAAGTGGCCACAAACACCTCGCCTTCATGTCACCCTGTCCCTTGCCATTTCGCTGCCCTCCCTTCAGGTCACACCCCCTATCACATATACCTCCCCACTCCTTCCTTCCATCTCATCCTCGGCCTCCCCCTCCCTCACCCCCTTACTCACATATAACGGTCAGTATTCTCGTCAGTTAAGGAAGATCTGTTGCACCTCTTCCACAGCGATTTATTTTTGATTACGTCTGGTTAGCATAAATCTGTGTGCAATTTACGCTGAAAGTACTTTTATTATAAGTATTTATTTGACACAAAAGGGGAGAATAGCAAGTAATAAGCAAAATAAATCGCTTAGGAAGAGGTGTTAGGAGCTTCTTCAATCAACGAGAAGAAGCAACGTTTCTTTCAAGACCCTTTGATGTAACTGGTGCTTCACTTTACTTAACCTCTTCAGCCCGGAAGCGGCATTTTCACTTTTATATAATCCAGCTTAGAAATGACCTCCTTGGGTTGTACGTGTTGGGTTGTACGTGTTGGGCTGTACGTGTTGGGTTGTACGTGTTGGGTTGTACGTGTTGGGCTGTACATGTTGGGTTGTACGTGTTGGGTTGTACGTGTTGGGTTGTACGTGTTGGGTTGTACGTGTTGGGTTGTACGTGTTGGGCTGTACGTGTTGGGTTGTACGTGTTGGGTCTGACGTGTTGGGCTGTACGTGTTTGGTTGTACGTGTTGGGTTGTACGTGTTGGGTTGTACGTGTAGGGCTGTACGTGTTGGGTTGTATGTGTTGGGCTGTACGTTTTGGGTTGTACTTGTTTGGTTGTACGTGTTGGCTGTACGTGTTGGGTTGTACGTGTTGGGCTGTACGTATTGTGTAGGTACTTGTCCGTGGATAAATTTCAGAGACGTATTCTAACAGGTAGACTGATGTTGATGGAAGGATGTTTAGATATGACATGGCTGCTTCGTCTAATATTCCTGTCTTATTTATAGTACTAAGGGTCTGCATAGTCTCAGTGTCTGCAAAGCTAATAAAAAGAAATATGGAAAGAAAGATATAAAAAACAGTATTCAGAATGATCGTTTACAAGAGAAGAGATTCATTTAAAGTCTGCTGCACTTATAACGACTTACTTAGTGGGAAAAATTACCTCTACATCCTTTATTTTGAAGAGTTACATTGCCTGCAGAGAGTTTTAGGTGTATGCAGTTATGTGACTTGACAACCACCAGAGAAGTCTGAATTATTACCAGTGTGGTGTACAATATTGGCGTCATCATCCACAATCCAGGCACTTCACAAATCCAGCAACACACAAGGGATAATGTCATGGCACTAATTTCTCAACACTAACATCACCACCTGTTCCTCTCGCCTGCCACGGAGAAGAGAAGCTATCGGTGCCTTGGACATCCAGCAAGTTAATCATCCCAGTGACAGCGTGTTAATTGCATCATCTGTCAGAGCAATCCGAACTGAAAAGAAAATTCTTGTAGTTACAGTGGTATTAAGTTAGCATCCAGGAATGCAATCACTTCAGCATGTGAGTAATGCGAGGCAATCCCGATAGGCAGTAAAGGAAGTGAACGATGGGGAGATTAATGTGGCAATGATGTCCCCTTGTTTATACCCGGGTGACCCTATACTGAGGAACCTACCAAAACAACAAATTAGGTACCGGACTTATATTCTCCACACTGAAACACCACGACTCAGTAGAGCAAGGGGTCGGGGAACCCATTTCGGATATTGCTCCAAAATTTATTTGAGTAAATTTAAATTGCCTACAACTGAAAAAATAAAAAAAATAGCCATATCTGTATACACATTCGTCAATAGTACGGCGGCTAAGCAACAAATATCATGATACATTAGACATGGTTTTACTTCTTGTTCGCTAAAACTTAAATGATTTATGTGAAAAATCAGTAACATACCGCACGCATTACCTCTCATACCGCACGCGTTACCACTAAAATTTTAGATTGACCCCATTTGTGGTAATATACCCCGGTCCCCCAACCCCTGCAATAGAGATAACGATGATTTATGTCGTTGCAGTATTCACTCATGATGCCGGAATAAAAGTGGGACGTGACTGTGTTAATTCTGAAAGGTAAGATTAGGAAATGCATTTGTTTTTCCATGAAACCAGATGCCATGGCTCTTATAAAAACAAAAACAATGAAACAACCGTATGACAAAAAAAAAATTCCAACAGTAATTACAACGCCTCCCTGTCACCAATAGTCCACTTTTTAATGTGTCCTGTTTACCGTGCACGGGTGATAAATAACTATAAAGGAGAGAGAATATGATTGACAATTCTCACCAACAAAGTATTTTTACTCTAACGCGTGAATAAACCATAGTATTCCTGTAGTTAACACTGCACCGAGTTACTTCAGTATTTACTTCAAAGCAGTTATGTTAAATGATATTCATTCATCACCACTATACTTATATTTATTAGTATCAATGCTACTTTGATCTGCATTCATATATCAGACCATTATTGCCGTTATGTGAAAATTTCCTACTATGTATTTGAAGGCAAAATTGATAAACATTAGGTTAGCCCGATAAAGTAGCTAATGAGGAGAGAATTGTGAGACGCAGACAAGTATGAGAAGTAACCACAGGAAGGTCAGCTGGTGTGCATGAATAGATTGCAGTTGTTTCTAGATAATACTTCGTGAAGGCAGCTTTTTTTCTTTTATGGGAGGTGGAATATGACGACAGGCAAAAAAAGAAAGAAAGAAAGAAAAAAAGAGGAGGGTAACTCGTACATACTCGTGTGTTTGAGCTATAATCACGACACATAACACAACCCACGTGGTGAAGTATTTATGTGAACATGGACCCTCACACCAACATCGGGCCTGAACAATGACAAAAACACAACACTGGCTGGCTGGAGGTTTTTCTGTCACGTAAAATGATATCCGGGATGTAGGGTGGTTTACAGTCACTATATTATCTGGGTACGATAGCCGACCCTCGAACCATCCACATTGCGGGATTTCCGAGGTCCACAAATAAATAATATGGGATGGGCTGCTAAAGTGTTTTACTATTGCAAAGGCGCTGATGAGGAGTCCACACATGATGCCGCTGTGCAGTCTGGGTGAAGAGACTGCTGCGGTGTCCACCCGGAAGCTAAACCTCCTCATATTCCCCTGCACCTCTCCATAGGGAAGAGTTCTTGTCCGACCTCGGTGAGGCGCTGTCTACAAGGGAGAGAGGAGGGGGATGGCTCCCTACACGGTGTATGTATTGTTCTGTACCTATTGGAGAGCCCCACAGAAGCAGTTGTTTACCTGTGAAGGATAAGTCTGCTTGCCCATACAGACCGGTATAAAGCAACAACAACAGCTATATGCAAAAACTCCTTATTTATGTACGTAGAAAGGAATGCCATGAGAGCCAGAAATCAATATGCCAGAGGGAAGAAAGAACGAGTGAAGCTTCAGGTCGAGGGTGACAGAGAGAGACTTAGAAGCAGGGAAGTCCGCCTGCTCCAGTGTGTTATGATGGCATTAAAGTCAGATAATATATTTTTGTTCTGCAGAAGGATTGTGCCAAATACACCCCGTCCAGGTTTACGAGTACAGTAATATAGCTTGGGTCATAACTGGGTTGGTCAAGGATCATGATGGATGAAACTCACACCTGGCAAGTTTAGGACATCAGCCGCTATCAGTCCAGCGGTGAAAAAGAATAATTGGTGAAGAAGGCCCATGTTGTGAGAGGAGATGAATCATAACGGGTGAGTGGAGGTGTTGTGACACACACAAGGGTTCGCCAGCAGGACTTTCTCTCACAAATTACAGGACTTTTACGTCATCAGCATGCCGGTGGGAGGGTCTTTAGAATTTATTAAGCCTAGTTTTATTCTAGGCAGACATTTGCATTATTCTTCAGAGTTACTGAAAAAACTGCAAAAGATTTCTTAATTTTCTGTCTTCTTCCTCATCAAACAAAAATCTTCTACTCGTATGTAGTATGTTAGGGAGATTATATCAGAGACAGGCAAACAATGGTCAGTTGCATCCTCAACTTGCCGGTGTTACCTCCGAGAAAAAAATCCGTGAATCTACTGAGGTAGAATGGCAAAGGCTAATGACCAAAGGTTAGAGAAAAGGAAGGTGAACGAAGTCATGCAGGGTCATGAAAACAGTGGTGATGATGGCTGTGATGGTGGGAGTTAATTTACTATGCAGCTAGACTGTGGAGTAACACTAATGGGTAGAGAATATATTAAATTGTGCAATTCACAATAATCATAAATGAAGTATTTAAACATACTGTAAATGTATGTTAATGTAAATATAGACCTTCATATGATTTACAATGAGTAATGGAAATTCAAACAGAATTTGAGATAATTCACCAGAAAAAGGGACCACATGCATCCCCAACCGACGATACTCTTTTTACTCAGACTTGACCTAAAACTGCCATCTCTTAAATGCTGAGCTGCAAAAATAAATTAACATTAGACTATGATTCTGGTCATTAAAAAATGCTATGGAAAGGACGTAGAACAGTAGCATTTTCTTATTCTGCCACTGAGCTAAGTAAAATAACCTGCAAATGGACGAAAATCTGGGCCAGGTTAAAGTGAAAAGAGTTTAGTATCCCATGTGATGCAGGAGTCGCAGGAATTAGTATGTCTGTCGCTTAAAATTGCGTCACGCAGAAATCATTTTTTCTCGATCATTTATGAGGAAATTTACCATATTTTGATGCTTTTTTTCACGACAGAATGTATACATTGGCAGTCAGATACGTTCATGACCCTCTACCGCTTTCTTCACGGCAACAGCCACTAAAATTAAGGAAGTTAGTGGCACTATATAAGTGTAACTGTCTTGCGTTTGCGCTGATTTTCATTTAAATTTCTATACATATAAGATATTTCTGTAGCTACATATAAGATTGAACTGCGCAGTTGACCCTCGTGCGGTGTGGTGCGGTGAGGATCTGTCCCTTCTCCCCTTGGGACTAAGATACGAATAAATGAGTGTGTGTGGATGAGTAATTTGGGAGTGTGTAGTCCTGTCTCGGCTAACCCTCCATATCTGGGGGAAGCAGCCTAGGTATATAGATAGACAGATAAGATATTCAGAAATTTAAACACCTGGGACTGCTTTATCTTTCTTATCCACGATTTTCACCATTTAAGGAGAAAGTAGTTTATAGAGTGAGGATAAGAGATTCATGAGGCCAGATCAAAACAGTATTCGCAAGGGAAGCATACCACTGTAATGTCACTATATATATAAGACCAGAGAACAACCATAAAGGAAAAAAAATAACATAGCATTACAAAGAAATCAAAGAGCAATCCAAACTACATCAGCGTTGTAAGACCCAGTTTTACTAATAAATACAATGACAGTCCGTCTTTGTGGCGTAAATAACGATGATATGCCTCACGGTCAATGACAAAAACATCAGTATTCCAGTAACTATAAGGACGCAATGTTGGTGATATCATCCTTTCTAAACACGATCATAAATTATAAGATACCAATAGGACCCGAGGTGCTGTGTGTGTGTGTGTGTGTGTGTGTGTGTGTGTGTGTGTGTGTGTGTGTGTGTGTACGCTTTTATGATTTGAAATGAAAGGGTACTTGTATGTACTCTATATATTTGTGATTATACATGGTGGAGAGAGAGAGAGAGAGAGAGAGAGAGAGAGAGTTCCAGAAGATACTGATAAACTCTCCTCCAGTAAGCAAAAATTCCGACTTTATTGTTATTTAATTTTCTTTTCTTTTTGTAACATTGTGTACATAATATTTTCCAATCATGATCTCCCACAATCTTCAGCCAAAATATTTTATCTGTCGATTGATCTTTCGACAAACATCCTAATCCAGGAAGGGATGGCCGTAAAGGAATTGTTTTCATTGGACTGTATCCTTCGCCATCAGTCTACTATCTCTCCAACTCACACCCTTTCACATATACCCCTCCATCCCACCCATCCATCTTATCCTATCTTTTTCTTTCATTTCACTCACATGTACTCTGCAAAGCAATCTCTCCTCAGTTCTTTCATCCTTTTTATGGTTATCTCCCTTTTTGTAGTTACCTGAATTTGATATATAACTTCTGTTTTCATCATTCTTATATAAAACCCATTATATACCCGGAAACCATTTAGGCCTACTACGATGGGTGGTAACCATATAACCAAATTTGGGCGCCTGGTGGTTTAATGGGTAATTATTGCGCTCCAATCTGATTGAGCCGGTGAAGGTTTGTATCCAAGGGATGGTTGGGGTTGATTGCTGATGTAATGCCACTCAGGGATGAGTGAGGCTGGTCACTCTCATCTTAAATGTCGGAACCATCTGCCTAGCCCCGGGTTCCTACGCTCCTCACTGGGCAACGTAGAATTGGATGATAGATGGATGGATGGATCTATTTGTCATATACTCATATATTTATTTTTGTTTCGGGAAAATCATGTTTCTCTGTTTTAGGGCAGTTGGCATTCCCTCATGTACTCAGTCAACTTTGTTTTTTTTAATGCTTTCTGCGTTTCTGTTATAGCTTTTAGGTTTCCAGTCTTATATCTAGACCTTTTTTTTTTTTTTCTTTTTGCTACTACAATGTAAAGCTCTCTGTTTACTCACCTGCCTCCCCTTTCCAAGTATCCATTGTTTCCGTAATTTCATTTCTTATGGCCAGGAAATATTTTCTGTCTATCTATCTATTGCCAGGTGCCGTAATCCCGTAAGGGGTGGCCACAAACAAATCACCTCCATGTCGCCATGTCCAATGCCAATTCTCTGCCCCGTTCCCATCTCGCACCCCCTCCCTCTTACACCTCTCCACTCCGTCCATCCATCTCATCCTCGGCCTCCTTATCCCTCTCCCTCCCTCCATCTCACTCGCATACACTCTCCTCGTTAGTCTCTCACTCCCCATTCTATCCACATGGCCAAACTGTATTTTGACAGTGGTTTATTTGTCAGTCTGAAAAGAGAGTTCTCCTTTACCGACATGTGATATACAGTGGCACGCTTCCTCGGACATCTGCCACTCTGATTGTCCATTGTATTAGGCCACATTCAGTGTCGGGTGACCCAGAAGAGCATAACCGTAACATTACCTCGGTTACAGGTGCTACCTCCCTCTCTCCCCTCAGCTGCTCACCCCTCACCCTGATGCGGTCCTCATGCCTTGGCACGTACCAGCGAAATAACCCGTAACTTCAGCAGACTTTACCATTTTGGCTTTCAACGCATTGGGTGAAAGTTACGAGAAGGTCTGGATGGGAAAAATGTTCGTGGGCTGACTGTCAAACCAGGCTGACTTCCATGAAACGCCAGGCTCAGCTCGCCTTTTGTGATTCCCTCTGGCCCAGGTGTTGGTGGCTGGGATCTGATGTATGTTACGTTTTTTTTTTTCCATTTACCATTTTCTTCTTTTAATGAATATTCACCTCTCTTTAGTTCTGCCCCAAGCTCCTATATCTTTATGTGTTTATTTTGCTTTGTTTATTGTTAGTCACGTATTTTTTATCTGCCTAGCTGATAACTCTGTCGCTGAGTGGTTGTGTCGTTTTCTTTTCTCTTTTTGTGTTGTAGTACCCCCCCCTGTCTCTCTCTCTCTCTCTCTCTCTCTCTCTCTCTCTCTCTCTCTCTCTCTCTCTCTCTCTCTCTCTCTCTCTCTCTCTCATGTTCCTTGTCACTTCCAATTTTAATCTACTCAGTCATGTCCTTTTCTTTTCCCGTTGGTTCTGGTTCTAATTATTTTCTATTTCCAAATGATCTTTTTTCCTTTGACTTTCTCCCTTTCGGTCGTCTTCCATTCAACTGCTCGTTTTAGTACAGTTCCGTGTTTTACTAAGTTCCATTTGGCGGTTTCCTATTCAGTGTTTTAGTGCTTTTTTTTTTTCTCTGCAGTTTTGTTCATTTGGGTTACCTTTTATGTTTCCTTCGTCTGGTCGTGTTTTGTGTACTTATATCCCTATCAGTCATAATATTATTCTGTCTGGCTGTGTCCCTTCCAGTCTTATTCTGTGTGGTCATATCTCTTTCAGTCCTATTCTGTTCAGCTGTGTCCCAGTCAGTCCTGTTATTTGTGGTTATGTTCCTTTCAATCATTATTTCTGTGTTTGCGCCCCTTTCAGTCATATTCTGTGTGGTTGTGTAACTTTCAGTTCTATTTTGCGTGGTTGTGTCTCGTTCAGTCCTATTCTCTCTGTTTGTGATTAAGTCCTGTTATGTGTGGTTGTCTCCGTTTTCAATTCACTGATATTGTATGTAGTTGCTTCCCTTTCAGTCCTGTTCCTCGTGGCTATGTATCTTTCACTGCAGGTCTTAAGCCATTAACCATGCCGCCGTGACCCTCCCAGTCTGCCTCCTCTGGTCTGATAGGTCTGCGGTTCCTCTTCGAGTGTCGGCAGGTAGAGTATGTGCCGATGTGGGGAGGATATTTTCGTGTACTCCCTAGTCAAACTGGGCCATACTTTCGAGTTTGATGGAGAGATGGTTGCAAGGAGAGTTAGTTCCAGTTGCAGCGGTTCTCAGCACCCAGCTCCTGACCATATTCTACTGATCTCTTTTAGTGTTCCATTTTTACGAACTGCAGTGCTGAATATTGTCTTATACTCATTCCTCTAATTATTTAAATGTAAATACATGCATAGTATGAAATGAACAACCATTTTCAAAATCGTAATGTAATGGTAAGCCTATAACCAGGTTTAGAGTTCCCAACAGCGATAGGAGGAACTATAAATACGGGACTTTGACTTCAGCCTTCCTGATGGCGATGACCAACTTTTGATTTGGTGTGCCCGGTGGGGAGAAAATAGGCACATGGAGGGTAAACAGGCGACATTAAAAACATAGGTCCATGGGGAACATAGGCATTGGAGGGAAAATATGTCCATATAAGGAAAAATGGCCCATCGTAAAAATTGGTCCAAAAAGAAAATTAGATCCAAATAGGGAAATAGGTCCATGTGGGAAAGTAGGACCATTAAGAATATACGGTCGTGGTGGAAATAGGTCCTTAGGGAAAAAGATAAGTCCGTTGGATATAATAGGTCCAAGGGGAAAATAGGTCCAAATAAGAGGAAAAGTGGTGTTTCTGGAAAAATGGGTCTGCAGGGCTCAAAGCACAACAGTGGGCAGTAAATGCTTCATATTTTGTCAAAGCTTGTTTCCACACTATTCTTATATAATACAACCATTTACGCTGATATTACGAAAATGATCAGCGTCTGTATTTTCAGCTTCGTAATAACTCAAAACTCTCAGGTGGGCAGTTAAATTTTTATCGTCTTTTTAACGATATGTGTAGATTCAGTTAAGCTTATTGGTTTCAGCGATAACACTTTTATAGTGCATGGTTTTGTTATTTGGTTTCTTCAATTAAAAAAAGTAACTTACAAATTACTACTTTTTTGTGAGTTTTACGATGATGTGCTTAGATTCACTTTACCTGTAACAGACTCGGAGAAAACACAGTTTTGGTGCTGTCATCTTTCACTCTGTATGTCCGATAGTCTACTGCATGTCTCGCTCTGTTCACTCGGTCGAACAAACTCCGCACGTATTATCGTAAGAACATACGACGCTGCTTGTCTTTACCGCTGCTTCTAAGTGGGTTTTTGTCAGCCTGATTGTAGAGACAGTTGTTATATCACAGCTGGATACACAACGAAAGCGATACTTAAGTCATAATTGGGGGAGAGAGAGAGAGAGAGAAATCCTCGTCCCAGGAGAAGGAGAGGTGTACGGGACATACACCTGGAGGGTATTCCAATAAAGCCAATAACATCTGACACTGCGAGCACCCACACGAGCTGCCTAAGAGGCTAGCTAAGCCCATCTCTAACTCCCTGAGGACCTTACGTGGTGTACAACTAAGAAATTTGATTCACGCAGTCGAACAGCTCAATGACGTGGACTTCAGCGATAATAAAATGGCAGGTTTGGACTTTCTGGTCACTCTTCTTCAATGTATCGAAAAAGGACGCCATACAGGCGGCACCAAGAACAGAGGATATAATCGAAGATGAGGAGCTACCGCCATTAAAGTGTGTTTTGTGAGCGCGTGATGAGCGTGCGAGTGCCATGTTATCACAGTTTCCCGGTGATGTAATATTAGAAGCGGAATATCCAATATTTAAGTGCTAGAGTTGATGCTACGAAGGAAAATTTGATTTCGTAATTGAGACGTTCACTGATTAGAGCCGAACACTCCCTTGGAAAACTCGAGAGTCCAAGGGGTTCCTACTCCTTTTTGCGTGAGTTTTTAGTTGAAAACAAAAAATTAATGAATGAATGTACCACATGCAGAAAGAATTTCAACTCTATTTCACGTAGGAGTAAAGTTATTGGCTTCTGCTTAGCGTGACAGGCGGGTCGGGCCAGGCCGGGTTGGGCCCAGTTGCTCATTTCCAAACTTAACTTAGAATAATCATTGCTTGCTCGCTTCGCTCGCTCGCTCGTTATTACCAAGATCTGACGACACTGAACTAATGCTACCGTATGTTAGGTTCAGAACATTTTCTTTCAGTAGAGAGGAAAATAGGCAACACAAGGGTCTAACCACGGGCTCGCCTTTTTCTGCCGTCATGTCTTGCCTATGTAAGGGAACTATTACAGACTGACGTTATGAGTGCAGTTTGGCGCAGATATGTGGATGATGTTTTATTTATTGTACCTAAGGTCACCAGTAGTAAAAATAAACTGAGAATGTTAAGCAATGTGAATGATAACATAGTGTTCACAGTAGAAGAAGAGAAAGAGGAAAATATTCCCCTTTTTTCAGATACTGTAATATGGAGAACAGATGAGGGAGCTAAATACACTGTGTGCCCTAAGCCAATCAACAAAGATGATTATCCACTATATCTCTGCCACAACGAAAGCACCAAGTCTGGAGTTGTGATAGGGCTTTTCCTTAGGGCATAGAGAATTTACAATAGTGAGGGCGTTGAGGATAAGATCAGATAATAATAGAAGCCTTCAGGAAGCTAGGCTGTCCAGTAGGCATACTGTTAAACCATAATGGAAAGCAATTGATATAATTAAATACAAAAGAAAAAAATCCAATGTTCAAACAACGACAGTGCAAGGTATGTATCCGTCCCACCTCTGCCATAGTTTCAGGTATAAAAGGGATTTGCAGAAAGCAAGTCTTACGATCGCATCATTCTCAGTACATATAATAGGAGAGATGGTGAAAATAAAAGTAAACGGAAGAAAAAACGAGAACAGTGTAGTATACCGCATACCGTTTAGTGGATGCTCGGAAACATACGTAGGGGAAACAGGGGTAGAAATGGATACAGTGATCACAGAACATAAAATATATATTCGGTGTCACAAATTACCCAGTTCCCTGGCTCTGCACATAGATTAGCACAATTATTTGCCCATTTATGTAAGACTTGTAACTAACCATAGAGATGGATTTTTCATTAAGAAAACAGTAAGAATAACACTCATTTCGAAATCAGGGGAGGGATAGGATGCCAGGATTATCGTGGACCTAGAGGCAATCAGGTTGCTACACGAGGAGGAGAAGAGAATTTCCAAGGGGATTAATGTCTTGGCACTGTCACTTGTTGTTCAGTCTCTTTGAAGTTGGGCTCTGTGCTGCTCGAAACGGTAGAGAAAATAAAGAATTCAAGCTTCAACCTGTGTCTTTCTTCCACCCAGCATTTCCAGTTGTCACAGTGGATCATCTAGAACTGCAGGTATCGTGGAGCATCACTTTCCTCCCCCTTCTAAACTCTTCTCTTCACAACTCTGCAGAGCCTCCTCTTTGGCTGCTACCCTGTTATGTCCATCCATGTTTTAATACAGGTTTTGATCTCTTATTCTCTCTCTCATTTTTCCTCCTTCACATTAGCACTATCCTCTATCTCTCTCAGTTTCAATAGCTACCCCTCAGATTTTTTTAATCACTCCTCCATGCTATCACACTATCATACATACATTTCTGAATGCTCTTAGTCTGCCTCCTTCATCCTCAGTATGATCATAGCATAACCACTCTCACCACCAGTGTCGTATTCTCTCTCTCTCTCTCTCTGCAAACTAATAGTGTATGGTTGTAGGTTATATCATTTCTGTACACTGTTAACATTAGTACATCGGGAATAATGAAGACGCAGGAAATTAATACTGACGAAGGGATCACGTGCGGAAGAGAGAAAGCTCTGTGATTCTGAGTGCTTAAAATATAGCATAGTAATACTGCAGTTTACTTACAGATGTTTGAAACGTGATGTAATTATACTGTGGGTTAATTATTATCTCTAGTGTTCTCTGAAGGAAGCGTTGCCATTTCTTTTCGTTATTTGCTTTTGCACTCAGTCTTTCCAGTGAGAGGACATGAAGTGATGATAGGGACTGTGGTGGGTGAATGGGAAGAAACTTACCTTATATCATTCTTATGCTCTCCCCTACATCTCTCATTAGGTCAGGTAATATTGCTCCAGTGATTGTGATCGAAGAGAATGCACCAAAGACGTGGGCCGGTCTGAGCTCACCCTCATTCTCCTTCCACTTCCCTTTTCTTTTTTCTTTTCATTTCTTGGCGTCCCTCTTGTCTTTTTTCCCTGCCCAGCACCGCTTCGTCTCACTCTGTCTCACTTTGCCCTGGACCCAGATGCTCCTCTGCTTCCTTCTCGTCGCTTCCGCTCTCGTTTTTACAGTTTCTCCTCACATTCTCTCCATGTGTTGTTCCTCTCCTCTAGAAGTTCGCTCTCCCAGATGTAACCTGCCAACCTCATTGTCTTGTGTCTCAGCTGCCTTCACTATTCAGCGAGCCCTTTTGTTTCCCTTCCCTGTTCTCACTTTTTCTCCTTCACTCGTAATGGCTCTCATCTTTCCTCTCCCAGTTCTACTGGAGGCGGTATAAATTGCAGTTTGGAAACTTACTCACACCTCCTCCTTAGTTTCTGATTCCGTTCCGTTACTGGATTCTAGTGTGTTACTCATGCAATCTTTGTTGGCATTTAATATATATAAGAACCCAAACAGAGGATATTAATGTGTAGTTTGGAAAATAAATCGCTAAGGAAGAGGTACTACGAAGCTTTAATGGACGAGAATATGGGCCGAATTTCTCTTATCTGGAGTTCCATTTACAGGTTCCCTTCTCTTTTCCTTTCCGTCTCCTTCTTTTCCTTTTAATACCATTCAGTTTCATATCCTGACTCTAACCCCTTTGATATCAGTATTATTTTGTGATTATTGTGGTGTGTGTGTGTGTGTGTGTGTGTGTGTGTGTGTGTGTGTGTGTGTGTGGTATTCAGTGTTGCCTTTATCAGGATGACGTCTATATCTCCTTGCACACGAATATTCACCTTACAAATAACTCCTTGTAATCTGGACGAATTGGACATGGTAGGATGTGTCCATAGTCTAATACCACTTAACATTTTTGGAAACCAGCCGATGGTTTGGAAGTGCCTTGCTCACACATACTACCTTATTAAATTTGCAAGGCTAAAATTACTCTACATCCGTTGTGATGATATCTAACGCTACACTTCATCATTACGTTCACCTGAAAATTGATTACAAGGATGATACTACTCAGATAATTATATATATATTCTAGATATGATAAGGTTACTAGATACCAGTGCTAGAAAACCCGCCTTTCCCACGTAAGCCTTTTGACATCACTCCTGTCATTTGACATCATTCTTGCCATTTGACATCACTCTGCCATTTGACATCATTCTTGCCAATTGACATCACTCTTGCCATTTGACATCATTCTTGACATTTGACATCACTCCTGCCTTTTGACATCACTCCTGCCATTTGACATCGCTCTTGCCATTTGACATCACTCTTGCCCTTTTACATCACTCCTGCCGTTTGAAATCACTCCTGCCATTTGAAATCACTCCTGCCGTTTGAAATAACTCCTGCCATTTGACATCACTCTAGCCATTCAAACTTCCAGGATAATAATACACATTCTCGCTATGGACCACCTCGTCGCTATCATATCACTCACGATATAAACGAGCAGTACAAATAATGGAAAACCTTCACCAATTCAAGACAAACTGAGCACGGTTCACACAAGACAGAACAAGCATTGGACAGCACCGACATAGATTATTATCCAGACACCGACAAATATGATCAATACAATAATCAGCAAATCTGAAAATAAAACCTCTACTCAGACTTCTCCTCAAACAAAACAGCTCCTTAAGGACAAAAACAAAGATTAAGACTCAAAACACACAAGGAAGTGAACTGGACAAATTTTGTGGTCACCCTAAGTCATTGAACAAGGAGCAATACATGAAAAAAAAAAATAAATAAAAAAAAACTCATTTCACAAACTTATGAAGCCCAACTAGGTAATGATGGAACCGCTCTCAGCAAAGGAAAAAATCTATTAAACTATTGTACATCAGTAGGTCTCAATAAGACAAATTCTCAACAGTACCATCACAAAAGACTAACAGAAATCAAAAGAAATACGCAAATGCGACCTCCACTTACCTCGCCAAAAGTCATAAAATCAATAACATCACAGCAAACAGTGAAGCAGTGGAACCAGAGAATATCTCAAATATCCTCTTAAAACACCTTGGTCCCATAGCAATAAATACCTTCATGATATTATAGAACACCACCACCCGCATAACTTCATGTACAGTATATAAAACTCCCAAGGTGAACTGCGAACCAAACAGCCACCGCCCGCTCCTCAAGGTCAATTCGGTTCACTTCAAATAACTTCAGCGAGAAATAACGAACATTACGAACCTCTCTAATAATAACAAACATAAACAGATCTCTTGCAACAGTACCAATATACATCCTAATAAAATAAAATCTTGAGCACAAATATGTAAGAAGATCTTAAGAAACGGCTGGTAGTTTCCTCTCAGATAGAGATGGCCAGGTGCTCTATCAAAACCAATACTCTAAATTCAGGACACTATTCAATAATGTTCCACAGGGTTCAGTTCTTTCGCCCTATTTTTAAAACCTTTTTTTAAATGATCTGCCAAACCCTCTCGCTTCAGTAACAGTACTGTCCTATATCGATGTCTTGGCAGTAGCTTCACAACACCTGCAAAATCACTAGGAAACTGGCTTAAACAAAACAGAATAATCGCCTCACCAGCCAAATGAACCATCACCTTCTTCACTCCGGACAGACATGGATCTCAGACTCACCGTGTTTTCCTCACCCACGTTTCCCTCTTTAACCATCCACTCCTGATGGAAAGAAGCCCCCAGATTGCGAAAACTCACCTTGGACACACACATGACCTTTTCTCGGTACACAAGTAATACACACAGGCACATCTTTTGAACAACAGAAAGAATTCCTGAAAACCGCCTCTAAACAATTCATTAGAACAACTTTAAACTACTGTCTCAAGCTGAACCCCAACCTGAACCAGGATAAGCGTGGTTAAGCTTAGAAAGACAACAAAGCCTCATGAATGATAACAGAATGCACCAACTCTGTTAAGTATGGTCATCCCCATAAAAAAACAAAACTATTCAAAGATCATTATTATGAACGTGAGAGATACGCAGTTCATCGCTTCAGCACAAGAACTATATGATGCATCACCCCCCCCGGGGCCCCCAAAAAAAAAAAAACTGACAAGCAGAGTATTTAAGCAACATCTCTCCTCCACCACCTAAAGCTACATTCCACAAGCACATAGCCTCCACAACCGTCCAAAACCTTCAAGCATATAACACTCTTCATGAACGATTACCAGACATCTACGCCTCAGAAACTACCCTGTCCAGAGAGACGAGTGCATAAGCAAGCTTGCCTTTTAGTTATCATCCTTTGCTCCTACAGTATCAGTACATAATAGAACCCACAAATAACCCACTTTGCCCACATTGCAATGCAGCCTCCCACACTACAACATAATACCTCACCCACCACATTAACACAACACAGTCTTTCAACATTGGCTCAGCAAAAGATCCCCGGGAGCGACCGGTGAGCAGCTGCATCAACAACAGTAACAGGAACAACGACAGCAATAACAACAATAACAACTTACCGACACTACCGCAGCTTTCGTTACCCCCATAACGCCACAGAGAGTCCAAAGTTGTCCGTGTACTTGCCCCGATCCCCCCCCCTCCCCTAATGCACCAGTTTGCAACACGGAATTAACGCCCCACTCGCTGTAGAACGAAGCTGCTTGTTTTGTGAATGGTCGAGAGAAAAGGGAGTATCTAGCTCGACCACTGCGGTATATGTCGGTGGAAGTGTTGGGTGAGGAAAATTGGTTTGTTGGGTGCCGTTGTTTTGTGGCTTTGTCAGACTGTCATATATCCGCTTCATTCTCACGCACAGGCTATATCCCCTTTCACACACACACACACACACACACACACACACACACACACACACTGTCTAGGAAAACATAACACCCTCATTTGCTTTGCAAGTACGGGCATAATAATCACGGGGTGATACCCTCTCGCACTTGCTCCTGCGGAGGGCTCTCGCACTTCCTGCTTCGCACTCGTTTCCTCACGCTTCGCACGCGCGCTGCGATCATTTCAGGTAATTCGAGTCACGTTTATGTGCTGTTCTAGTCTAACGTTGTCATTTGGATTTTTTGCAGCTAACCAATTGATCGTGTTATTTGCAGCTTCGGGAATGGAACCCAAGTTGTCCACATGCAAGTCCGAGATATTAACCACTCGGCCACGGCAACCGACCGGGCGCCGGGAGCAATGTTTTTTGGTCAAAATTTGATCGCTCATTAAATACAGTAAAAGTTTTTCAATCGTGATGGGACCAAGTTTTTTCACATCAGCGAATTCTCCGCGATTATTGTGCCAATTTTGGTGCGATTTTAATGTGTAGTTTCGGCTGCCGACAATACACACAAACACACACACACACACACACACACACACACACACACACACACACACACACACACAAATAAAGCTATCAAAAACTCTACAGTGAACACAACCCTAATTTCACGCACTCACCCTGGGAACGGCGTTTTTTGGTCAAACTTTGATCACTCATTAAATATAGTAAAAGTTTTTCAGTCGTGACTGGACCAAGTTTTTTTCACATCAGCGATTTTTTTGCGATTTTTGTGCCAATCTTGGTTCGATTTGTATGTGTAGTTTTGGCTGCCCAAAACACACACACACACACACACACACACACACACACACACACACATACACTGCTAGTGCTATAGTATATTTATTATTATTATTATTATTATTATTATTATTATTATCATCATTACTACTACTACTACTACTACTACTACTACTGTATTATATAAAGAATCTACGGAATGGATAACGACAAATGTCATTATCCGGCAGAAAGTAAAATAAGGAGTCTAATTAATTTGCACAAGACTGTAGGGAAGGGCTGGTTGGCATAGAAAGTGAACCGAAATATTATAGTCATTAAAAGTAAGAGAGAGAGAGAGAGAGAGAGAGAGAGAGTATGGCTGACAGACACTTTTGTGGTAGTGTGGGAATGGGAGGAGAAGAGGCCGGTATAACTGCACTGTGGATTACTTCTCAAGGGGTGTTCAGGCAACAGGCAAGCGATGACGATATGGGATGAAATGGTTGTCAGCAGGAATATAATGAGAACCAGAGTGAAAACAGGAGATTATAATGAGAAAGTTTTTGTCGTCAGTAATTTTTTAAAAGTCTACTGGCAGCTTGTAAGAAAATATTCATACTCAAATGCAACATTGCTGAACCCTGTCTCTCTTCGTCTCATCAATCGTTTCTATCTCTCTCTTCCTTCATATATTCTGTATTCATTCTCAGCTCACTGGTATCACTATACTCTTTTTACTCTAACCAGGCCTAAAATTGACATCTATTTTGAGTACTGAACACTAAAAGCAGATTAACAGATGATTATGATGCTAGTCACAAAGAAGTGGTAAGAAAAGGATGCAGAGTCACAACACCGTCTTCTTGTACAGTCGTCAGCACAAATTCGCTGCAAGCCTGCTCGTGTGATGTGGGTCGTTTTGTCTGGCAACAGTGTTTGGGAACTAGCTGCCACATAGGCTTTTATACGATTTAAAGACGTGTTTGTAGGAATTAGTACTATAAATCATCCAGAATGCAATATTCTTTATATCTGATTTGCATAAAAATATGCAAAAGACGACAGAAGAATGTTGTGGAATGATGAAATTTCTGCTCTTTCCCCCAAACCCATCCGACGTCCCTCCACACCCTACCTCTCACCTCACCACCACCACCCCTGCTTTCCTTCATTTCCACTCCCCTCTCCCCGCACCCTGTCTACGTTATTTCATTCACGGCGCTAACATACGTAATGAATCGCACTATTCTCTGTTTCATGTCTATTCCTGTAACCTTTTTGCTCCTCTACATTCGTGAGATTCTTGCCATGCCAGTCTTGTTCTCCCACTCTCTACTCCAAATATGATGGAGCAATTCGAAACATTATTGGTTCTGATACTGCTTCGTGATTCAGTGAACGATGTGAGGAGAATGGGAACATTTTCCCTGGAAAGACAGACAAGTAGGAGGAATGGGCACGAATGTTTGTTAATTCCGGCTACTGAAATAACAGCCACCGTCTGCCAGGCTCACTAAAAAAAAGAAAAAAAAAAAGTAAGCAATACATCACAAGAACGAGACCTTCAAGGTTTCTGTATCTAGCGGCTGTTGGTAGTGACAAGGGGTGGAGAAAAGAATGACAACTGGAATAAATGAAATGGGAAGAAGACGGGGGAGGGTGAGCATGGGACTCAAACAGTAATGAATATTGATAATTATCCTTGGATACAGTTAGTTTTATTAAATTATTGCGTGCAATTGAGAACAGGACGGGCTGGGTTTAGTAAACACTCAAGAGAATTGCGATGCACCAGTCGAGTTAGTGCAGTGGACAAATGAATGAAGGTAGAGAGGGTGGAAGAGGAGAAAGTGGAAAGGCATGAATGTGGGTGGGGTAGGAGGAAGAGGGAGGGTGGGGGGACATCAGGATTAAGGGCGAGAGAGGGGAAGTGAGCTTAGACACCGTTTTAATGAGGAATACCAGAATATTACGCTCATATGTTGTTCCATAACATTCTTTTGCACTTTTTTATACTAATCACAGGCGGAATACAGAATATTGTGCTCTAGGCAGTAGTACCGGTACCACTTCTTAAAAACACGTCTTTAAAGTGTATAAAAGTCTATATGGCAACTAGTCCCGTTACACTGTTGCCAGACAAAAGGACTCACATCACACGAGTTGACTTGCAGCGAATTTATGCTGACGACTGTACCATCAGGCTATGTGAATAAAGCTACGAAAGACGATCATTATGGGCAAGGTGAAATTACTATAGCAAACTGACAACGTAACGTGACGTAGCTGATTACAATAACACTAACTTCAACCAGCCTATAACCTAACCAGCAAAATGACACCTATGTTATCCCAGCCTAGCCTCACTTACGGCATCATATATTTTTCCACATCACGCTAGGGTTATGGGGATGAGTGTGATAATCCCATTGTTTATGACTGACCCCTTTGACCAGATGGATTGCTGTCCACGGTAATTGAGGGGTTGTAATAATGGGTGAGAGCAGTGGAAATGAGTTATTTGAGAGGAGCCTGTGGAGTCACATGGAGAGACAGACTGACAAATGAGGATGTGAAGGAGCGTTGTGGGGTGGATGTGGATGTGATAGGAAGCGTTAGGAGAAACACATTGAGGTTGTTTGGCCGTGTGGAGAGGATTGAGAGTGAGAGACTGACGAGGAGAGTGTGTGAGGTTAAGAGGGGGAGAGGGAGGGGAAGGTCAAGGATGAGATGGAGGGATGGAATGGAGAGGTACCGGTATATGAGAGAGGGGTGTGTGAGCTGGGAGCAGGGTAGTGAAATGGCGGGGGACAGGTGACATGGAGGCGATTTGTTTGTGGCCACCCCTTACGGGATTAAGGTGTCTGGCAATAGATAAATAGAAAAGTGGGTGACAAGAGGGTTGGACTGTCCCGTGGTTCTTAATCATCTGTGACGAATTACATACATATAATTCAAATATTTTAGACTATTAATCTTTATATCGATCTAGCTATTTCTTGCATATTTAACATTCTCTCTGTGTAAAAACCTGCTAATATCTCATGTATAATTCTCTATAATTGGCCCCAGTGGTCTGTCTCTTATTACTGATAGTCCAATAATCCATCTGTTTATAAACTTACCCCTCCATCCTCTTTGTTCTCTTTCAACTTAGCCCATTTTGTCTGTCTGTCCATTACGTATACATTGAGTCTGTCCTGGAACCTGTTCATTAACAAGTCGATCTTTATAGAGGCAGCTGTTTCTATGTTTATCGGGAATTTAGTTGCAGAGAACCTGTCTGTCTATTGATGTTCTCTCTCTCTCTCTCTCTCTCTCTCTCTCTCTCTCTCTCAGTTAAACGTTGTTTATCCATTCAAGAGTCTATCACTTATTCTCATGTTATCAATGCACGGTATATGTATGCATTGATATTTTATGCTAAACTATAGGACCAATATTCCAGTCTAAACAAAATTCATGTTTTTCTTTTCCATTATTGTATTCATGGCTGTAATAACGTACTGTCTGTCAGCATATTCTTCAGTCATTGGACTCTTGGATTTTTTTTTTTTTTTTTTTGCAAGGAAGAAGGAACCAGAGGCCAGGAGCCCGCAAATTGTTCCTTCCATAAAAAAAATAAAACAATACAAAAGAGAACCAAATTGAAGATCCGTTCATTTCGAGATGCTTGGACACACTGCGTTTGAAAGACTGGAGATCATAGGATGTAGGAAATGGGATGTATATTATTATTCTCCATTTTTATATTCAGCACCCACTTGTTACGTTCTTTGTCCTGGAAAATGGCAGTAGGAAAGTAAAGCGTATGTGTTATTGCATGGAATATACGTAACAGGGATAGGTAATAACTTAGGTCGAAATCTAGAGGAAGCTGACATTAGGAGACACATAACTGGATCTCAAATTACACATACGGGAAACTCAGCCCAGACCGAGAAACAGAGCAGAATAAAGCAGTGCCCCACCTTTGCAAAGTATGAGAGAGAGAGAGAGAGAGAGAGAGGGGGATTTGGAGCTTTTAAATCGGTGATGCTGCCTAATCGCCGAAATTAATTCAGGGGTTGAACTCTCTTTGTGAACATTACCACGAGTGTCCGCAAGATAAAAGTTTTGAGAGAGAGAGAGAGAGAGAGAGAGAGAGAGAGAGAGAATGCTGACAGCAGTACATATTGCATCCAGCTGTCATTTTTAACCCGCGGACCCGTTTATCTATATTCCTGTTTTCGCTCATAGAGATATTTTTCATATGGACCATTTTTTCCCAACAGACCTCTTCTTCACATGGACCAATCCACCAACATGAACTCATTTTTACCCATGACCTTATTTTACACCCCGGAGTTATTTTTCCACTCACTTGATGTAGTGCTGCCTACTTCGTCCCTCACCTTTATCACTATTTTCTGTGTCTGCCCTCCTCTCTTCCTTTTTCTCCCATCTTTCCTGTCACATTTTATTACTCTTCTTTCCTGTTCAGGTGGCTTTACATTGAGCAACAAGCCAGATGGTTTCCTGTAAAGCAGGAAATCATTTACAACGCTGGGTGGTAACCATATAACCAACTGATACGTGTTCCTACATGTCAGGAAGTGGGTTGGTGGAGGGTTAGTGCCCCTCCCCGTAAAACAACTAGCTCAAAGTCATACGGCCACCGCTTATGGGATTATGGCGTCTGGCAATAGATAGATAGTTATTTTTCTCATAGACCATTTTCTTCCAATGGGCCCATTTGCCCTTTTGATGTATATTCTCCATGATCCTTTTCTAATCATAACAAAAACAAACACCATCCATACCATCACAGAGGCTTAAGAACGTCTAAACCAAATATACTAAAATCGACGGAAAATAATATAGTTAAAAAAAATGTCACCTGAGCAAAAGAGAGTGGTAACAGATTTGAATATGCTCTTGCTAGATTCCTTGCAATTATAATCAATGAAATTCCAGAGACCAGTTTCTGGCAAGGAAGCACCTTTTACAATGTAGCGATAACTGATGCTGCCTTGATGAGAATCGGGTCGACAATGTACACGGATGATGGGAGAAGATGGCCATGCACAACAGGAGTTGGATTTAAGCAGCTCTTATACAGCATGTACTGAGAGCTAACAGGGCGACAGTGTTCAAGATCACACAAAATTTAACCACCACACAGAAGCCTGGTAGTCATAAAGAACCTGTAGACAAACTTTGGATAGCATACTGAGGCGGATGACAAAGCACAAAAAACAAGTGACAAATGGATCATTCATCGAAAATTCTATATGGTCTAATTATCCCAGATTTTTTAATAGTCGTACAAACCAGTGAGTGAACGTAGCTTTTTCAAATGTTTACGTTGGACAAAAAAAAATCATGCCTTGAATCAGCAGCTCAGTATATCTATCTTTAGTTATTCCAAGTATACGTGTGCCATGAGAGGGAAATTGAGAACGAGGACGACTGACAGTTATACTCTTTTTTGCTGGGTTGCGTTTCATATCCCAGACCCTACACCACTTGTATATCGTTCGTAAATCTCTATGCATAGATTCGAAAACAGACTGACAAGATTTGGAAGAAAAATGATAGAAACTATAAAACTTGTCCTTAGTTTTGAGAAATTATAATTGAGGTGGAGGGATGGAGTGGAGAAGTATATGAGAGAGGGGTGTGTGAGTTGGGAGCAGGGCAGTGAAATGGCTGGGACAGGGCGATATGGAGGCGATTTGTTTGTGGCCACCCCGTAAGGGATTAAGGCGTCTGGCAATAGATAGATAGATAGAAAATGACCCCCAATATTGCCTCCGGGTACGCCTGAGTAAACATTGATGGACCTGTTACAACTAGAGAAACACAATGCCTTGAATCCCCCAGAATTGGTGTATAGCAGAGAATACCCGACCAACACATATCAAAGAGCTTGTGTGGTATCCCATCAATATTTACACAGTCAAAGGCAACCAAAAGAATTAAACACGTTATCAACACGTTAGTTTGAGGCTAATATATATCTATCAATCTATCTACCTATATAGATAGATACATAGATATAGATAGATAGACAGATAATGTGTATGTGTATACATGAGCTACGTTAACGTAGCCCCAAACTTTACTTACTGATATATTACAGATAATACTTAAGGCATTGCTCTGTACGTCCAGATGAGGACTGGGGGAAAGAAAGAGATGAGGAGGCTGGCAGGACTATATGGACAGGAAGGAACCGATTGAAATTAGGAATATAGATTACTGATTATTGAGGCGGAGTGTTTGGAGATAGGCTCACCAGCTTTGTGGTCGAAGGAAATTGCATATTGGTAAAATATTTCTGGCAGTTCATCACTCTCTCACCACATTAACATAATTTTGTAAGATATTAAAGGCAGTGTTTTAGTTTTGATAAAAGAATATATAGATTGTACACGCCTGGACTTCCTTACAGCACTAAGTATATTCAGCATGTCTGTGAGTAATATTATAATATTTACGTTGTTGTACAGATACTTCTCATGATTGTAGTCACAGGTTGATATTAACTACAATATTTATGTGAAAATATTCCACGTCACTGTATTCGAAGAAAAA